>NW_006436298.1:33026477-33077094 GCF_000325575.1 Pteropus alecto | reverse complement strand
TTTCTGGATCAAAGGAGATCACTAACATAAAGGTGCTTTGAAAACTCAAAGACCTTTGAAAATATAAGATGATTATTCCCAAAACTCCAGACTTTTGACCAGTGACAAAAATATTTACCTTGTAAAAGTTAATATTTCCTTCTTTTGTGTGTGTTGAGAATCTGTGTGCACATTTTACTCCATTGAAACAACTTCTGTCACCCTTCCTTTGAAACTGGCAGGAGATGGATTCAGCACTGGTGGAAAAGAGCAGGCCTCTCTGATTCCTTCAAAGAACCGAGATTGGGAGTGGATTTTATCAGAGAGGCTCAGCCTGAGGAACACCAGAGACAGTAGCCCTTGGACTGCCACCAGTCGTCTTCCTTTCCCGCAATCATGGAGACATAACAGACAACTGATGTGAGGCTCCGAGTCATGTTTGCTATGTTTCCAGATGGTGGCTGATGCCAAATATTTTTTGCCAGTGCTGTAGAATCTGTTGTGTCATGGTAGAAAGGACTAAAAATTCCTTCATAATGCTGGATTCTGAAGAACTTTCTTTTTCACATTTCATTGGTTCATTCAGGAAGAATTCACTGAGTGGGCACCATGCTGGGTGCTTGAGATATAGGACAATGTGGTTAGGAAGAGAGATGCCATGGAATAATTATATCATGCAGTTAGAGTTCTGGGCTGAGGTAGTTAAAGCTAAAATACCTCCTCTACAACCATGTCCCTTTGCTTGGCAGAAGATATGTACCCCCAGAAAACACCTATATAAAATGGTGGAGGTTCTGTTAGCTTGACCTGTGTAGAACACATTTTTCACCCCTAATCTGCCCTGGCTCTAGTCAGCATTTAGCATTGTGAAGACAATAGAGTAAGAAATAAATTTTGGGTTTGTCTGAGGTAGAAGCAAGCAGTTATTTTATCTCAATATATTTACTTGGCAAATACTTAATTAATATGCAAGACCTTTGTCCTCAATCAGCTTGAATTCTAACCAGGGGCACAATGGTCACACAGCGTAGAAATTCCTACCCTGGGGCAGCCATTTTATTATAAAGGTCCTGTGTCAGGCACCAAATGCAGTCTGAACAAACGGCATGCCCATACATGCATATGCTATTTTTTAGCTGCATGTAGGAGGTATTATGATTGATAAAATACAAATCCACTAAAGTTGCTAAATTCATTGTGTCTCTTTATTATTTTGTATTTTATTTTTACCTATGTGATTATTTTATGATATGCCCTTCCCCACTTTAGTGTAAGCTCCATGAATCTGTTTTTATACTCCATTAAGTCCCTGGGTACTCAAAAAACATTTGTTAAATGTTGATTATGTATATTTTCTCAACCAACAGGTTGAGAAATTAAGAATATCATGTTCTGCCTCTTGAAATTTTATAATGTTAAAAAGGTGTCCTGATTTGGGTTGAGGTTGAGACTCTGAGTGTGGGACAATAAACGAAAGATACGAAAGATACATAAGATAAAGAAAACAGACCCAGGTTAGAAGTGGCAGGATACAAAGACTTAAAGCTAACGGGTTAAGAGATAATTAGCTACGAAATGTCACCTCTGCCTAGTCTCTCATTGTCTTACATTGCTTCGTACTCTTTACATTTCCAAAAATTCTGACAAATCTTGCCTCATATGAGATTTACAATAACACTACGAGTAGCCAGGTAAGAAGTGGTGCAGAATGGCTGCTGCCTGGTTCTTTACTCTTAAGGCTTTACAGAATTGCTGATGCTTTGAAGGGACCTAAGAGATCATCTAATCCTACAAGCATCATTTTAGACTAAGGAAACAGAACTCCCCGAATGCTAAGGTTCCTGTCCAAGGTCACACAGCTAGATGGTGGCAGAAGTAGGACTACGGTCTAGTCTGACTCATACTCTTTCCATCACTTTGCTGCTTCTTGGTTGGGGTCAGGTTCATCATCCCTCAAATATTTGATTTGGAAGGAGAATATGGTATAAATTAAGGAGGTATGGATTTGAATTTATAGTTTATGTCATCAATCTTCTGTTTTCATTCAATCTTTCAAAATATATGCTCCTCCACACAGCAAAAGCTCAAGAGTCAGCCAAAAATACAACTTTGACTGTGAACCTGATGTTAATGTTTATCTAATTCTACTGAAGATCATAATCTTTAAGTCAGCATATATTTATTCTTTTATAATAAATATGCTACTCACCTTAATAAGTGAATATGTTCTTTATCATTTAGCATTCTTCCTACACAATAATTCCCTTCTGAAGCCAATATCATTGCCAATTCTGCATTAAGAAAGATAAAGATATAAACAGTGTTGTAATAAATATCTGGCAAGCAATAGAGACACTATTTTAAAGGAAAATTGTCTCAAGATACTTTAATGCTTTCTATTGCTATGGTTGCAGAATTACTTGAGGGCACATTGGGGCACATTGCTAAGGAGACCTCTATTACATCTACTAATGAGATTTATAAGAGCACTAATAGGTAAATCCAAACCTAACTCCATCAATAATGATGTGAATTAATGCAATTCGAAATATTAAACTTGGGGTTATAAATATTCATGCAAATTGTTTATTATGTTTTAAATATGTGTGCAAAATAATATGATGCATATATTGACATGACAAAGCAAACTATCATCTACAGAGTGAAAATTCTGATCTCAGTTAAACGTACAACCTCTAGTGACACATCTGCTCTTCTCGACTGAAGAAGAAACGTGTAATACCAACTAGAGATTTAAGGACAGACGGTTAAAGTATTTTCCAACACCATCCCAAGGCCATTGATTCACAGTCTTTGTCATCAGCCTGAGCATTACATGTAAGCTCAGCTGCTGGGATCAGAGGAGTACCAGTCATTTGGTGAAGAATGGGGACATTCAAAAATGATACTGGTGAATGGCTCAGGCATGGAGAAACTGGAAAAATGTATCATGGCAGCATGATTAATTCACATTCAGTAAATGTCTAAGGGGGAGAGAGAGATTTCTATGTAGGCAGAAATGAGAGTCTATGCTATAAAAGTATGTGGTCACAGCACTGAATATCTTAATAAACTTCACCATTGAATGATTTAAGAAATCTAAGCCATTTCAATTTTTTTTTTCATGAATGCCTTACTTTATAGCTCTTCTTGGAGGTCCTGCTTGATAAATAAAATTGCTCCATTATTAGGTCTTTGTGGTCCTTAAATATGAAAATTCATTTAGATGAAGATGAATATAAGCCTGATTTTTACTTAGTTTCAGTGTCATTCAATTTCTTAGGTGTTTATTTTAAATATGTGTTCTGTTGCACTATTTGGCTGTAGAGTTAATATATTTCTTACAAGTCAGAATAATTAGGAGAATATACTGCATTTCCCAGGTTTATTAAAGAAACAAGTTCATTATGTGCTTTTAAAAATTTTTTTACATGGATAAAATTATTGGATAGCTTATTTTCTTTCTCTATGGACTATTTTAAATATAATTGACTATGTCTATGTTGATTTTATTTATTAAGATGTGATTTATGACTGTTTAATGCTTTAGTCTGTGTTTTGCCTCTAATAGCTCAACCTCAGATGGCATTTTGGTTTCAAAGGTAGCCATTCGTCTTGCTGCTATATAGCATACTCAAGGAAAGCCATGTTAGACTTGCAAATAAACACTCTCAAGTAGACACTTGATATGTGATCATCTCATATGTGTGTTTGTATTTTCTGTATACAACCATTTCTTCCTTTTTATTCTATACATTTAAAATCTCATGCCTTTATCACCTTCCTCATTTCTTCCAAAAATGGTTTATTCTCTGAAATTTTCCATCAAGGGCATCTTGCTTCAATGATGCAATCCTTGTGCACATGTACTTCTGCTTCAGAGAATTTCCAACCCAGGAAAGGCATCTTTCTCTACTCATGACATATTCCTTGTCATTCTAATCTACAAATACCTACAAATCAGATGTTTGTGCATTTAGCCAAAGTACCTCAAGTTTAGAAAGAGATGCAAGAAAATAAAGGATAGTCAACTAGTTAAATCTTTTCTTGCCCTTAGATTTTTCCACACCTAATAATCACCATTGTCTGTTTAGATAAATTCAACTACAAAATGGTAAAGAAGCAACTTTTATGTCTCTCACTGGAGTTCTTTCAAAGTATGTCTTTTTAGCTTTAAATATGTATACATTGTGCAGAAACAGCAGCAGCAGCAGCTCCAAACCAGAAAAGATCATGGAAAAGGAATAATGAGATATAGTGAAAGAATCTCAAATCAGTACCAGATGCTGAACAATTAGATTCAACTGCTAACAGGTGTGTAAAAGAGCCCATGTCCAATGTTACCTTTTGTCAACGTGCCTTCCAAATTTTCAGAGTACTTGGGCTATTTAGAGGAAATGCTGTGTGTGTGTGTGTGTGTGTGTGTGTGTGTGTGTGTGTGTGTGTCCATCCATCTAGGATAAAACTTATTCTCTTTATACATCTCCTTTCAATTGAAAAGAAATTAAGTACTCATATCACACAGGCATGGAGTCATGGGTGAAGGGGAATGAAAGGGAGCAGTGGTTCACAAATTGTGGTCCTTAGATCTGCAGGTTTTCTTGGAGGGCTTCTGGGATGATAAACCCTTCAAAATGCATACCTTTTTGTTTTTTTCCTTTGCAATAATTCTTGGGTGAGGTTTCAAAACTTTCATGAGCTTTTAAAAACAGTCTGCGACTCCTCTTCTTCAATTTTAAATTGATGTGGTCAAAACTCATCAACTTCTAAGTCAATTGTCTCCATATTAGAAGCCGTGCATTATTACAGTAAGTCCTCACTTAATGTCGTAGATAGCTTCTTCGAAACTGTGACTTTAAGCTTAGCGACTTAAAATGAAACCAATTTCACCATAGGCTAATTGATATAAACAAGGGTTAAGTTCCTTTGAAAGATTTCCGGTTACAAAAAAAAAGCCAAACTTCTAAATAAAGACCCAAATCGCCTCTAATATTAAACACTGAAAATAAATGTGAGTTATAATTACATTTAAGAAAGATTAATAAAAATAAATAAGGTAATTATTTTCCAACCTGCTTATTCCAGTTCAGAGTCATGGGTGGCTGAAGTCCATCCTGGCAGCTCATGGCACCAGGTGGGAACCAGCCCTGAACAGGACACCCTTCCATCACAGGGCCACTCACACTCACACCCACACTTGCTCAGACTGGGACAGTTTAAACACACCAATGAACCTAATGTGCACATCTTTGGGATGTGGGAGAAAGCTGGAGTACCCAGAGAAAATCTATGCAGAAAGCGCAAACTCCATGCTGACAGTAGCCCCGGAGGGGAATCTATCTATTTATTTATTTTTTATCGTTATACCAAACATTGAACAAAACACTGTTATTCAAGGACCTGCTGTACTTCACTTTTCTGAACATTTTTTTTTTTCATTTATAAACCAGGGATAGTGTCACTGACCTCATTTGCTTATTTGATTATTTAAAGCAGTATTTTCTAAACTTCAATGTGCATGTTAACCACGTGGGAGCTTGTTAAAGTGAACACTGCTTCAGTAGGCCTGGGGTGGCACATGAAATTCTGCATGCCCAAGAAACTCTCAGGTGATGTTGATGCTGTTGTTCTGCCTACCACACTTTAAATGGTAGAGATTTAAAACTCTCCTTCTCAAATTTGACTGCACGTTGGAATCACATGGGAAGTTTTAAAAAATTCTTATATCCGCGCCCCATGCCCAAAGCTCATGATTTAATTGGCAAAGGGTGCAGCCTGGGCATCAGGATATTTTAAAGCTCCCCAGAGGCTCTGAATGTGCAATGAGGTGTGAGAATCACTGATTTAAAGCACAGTGCCTGATACATATTATGTACTCTATAATCATTAGTTTTCTTAGGAGGCTCTTCAATTATCGGGGTAGGGTGATGAAAATAAAAGACTGACATATTCTTTCCAGTGCTATAAAACTGAAAAGATTGCTAGTGACGAGGCAAGTTGAATCCCATTCTGCAACAGAATCCCATTCTGAGACCAGGGGTGTGGTTTCTTATCGTTTCTGTTTCTTATATTTAAACAAGTGGGAGAAAAGGGATCATTATGTTTTAACCTCACATATTTGTTTGGAAAATTAAAGTTTATAAAATACTTTGAGACTTACAGATTAAAGGGTATTCAAGACATTTAAAATATACAAAGGGAAAGGATGGATACTCTAAAAATTTTCAGTAATTGACTCAAAACAAGGGCAGATAATGTTGGGGTAATAAGGAAGAAAGGTGGTGGTGAGGGGGATGTTGATGTTGGCATGGAGAAATGATACAACAGTTTATAATGGTTCATTTTACTGGCCTTGGTAATTTTTAAAGGCTTTCTTTTCTAGTGGGAGACTAAATTTCATCTCAGAATCTAGGTTTTTGAAGTATTCCTAACCAGGCACAGGCTGCGAGAGCCACCCCTGACTAAACTGTTATTATCACCAATCCTTGCCAGAAAAAAAAACTCCCAGCCTTTCAAAAGAGACCCTTTGGGAGTGTTTGAAGCAAGTGCTTTGAAATTTGTAAGTGTTGATCTCATTTATGAGTGTCCAAATTCTTTGAGAGTGAAGTTCCTTGCCATTACTATAAAACATCAAATATTTAGAGAGGCCATTAATTGAGGTGGGGTCCAATATGGTGTGTGTAAAAGGGAGTAAGCTCCTCTGTGCACTGGATTCAAGTAGATGGAGTGTAGAGATAGGATTCTTGGCCAGACATCTTCTATTCCCACCTCCAGATCGAGCCTTCACTCTGCTTCACCCTGCTCCTGGCCCTGGAGGCTGACCTACGTGGGCTTGATGAGTGGGCTCCCTTGTCTTATGACCTTAGGTTGGATTTGGTTAATGAGACACAGAGAGGGAGGAGAGAGAATGGGAGGTTTTATTCCTCTAGGTCCCTTCCTAACTATTCCTTTGGGGCTGACTACTCTCCTGGACTAAAAGTCACAGCTTCTTTAAAGGTGGCCCTCTTCACAAGGCTGTCTCCTTCTTGGTTCTACTATCTTCCCTTTTCCCGCCCCTTCGAATTTATGATGGTGACAGCTGTGTGTTACTGAATGCAGAGTACTGCACTTTTGCTTATTAGTTTCCCTAAACTCTGCCTGTGATTTTGTAAATAGTCCTCTATTAAACCATACTTAGATTATTCTTATTTGGAACATACAGAAACACTTTTTCTATTTGTGCAAGCACCTCATCTATCTCATTTGCTGTTGTAGATTCATTGGCATTTTTTGAATAAACAAATAAATAAATGTTTGAGCCTGTTCTTCGTTGGCTGCATTTGTACATTTGACTTAAAAGTATTGATTAGGTATCAGGGGAGCAGCTCTGCGAGCAATGACAGTTTTCCTGTGGTTGATTTATCTAAGAAATAAGGCATTATATAAAACTTTTCCATGTCCCTTTTGCTTGTGTTTACTTTAAAATTCTTAAAGTTATATAGAATTTTGAAAATAGGACATAGGAATTGCACTAAAATAAATATTTATTTTTAACATTCCTCTTGCATACCTAATTACCTTTAAACATAAGCAGAATCTGTAGCACAAATTTGCTAAGCAGTGTTCAGAAGGTAGTGTGGCTGCATCTCTTAAACCACATTCTCAGCTTTTCTACCTCTCACATTTTTCTCCTTTAGCAATAAAAGCTGCACTCACGTTCTGAGATGATGATTGGCATGCTTCACTTTCCCATCTTTCCCATCCCTTCACATCTCACGTGTGTGTGTGTGTGTGCGCGCGCGCGCACGCATGTGCGTGTGTGTGTGTGTGTGTGTGTGTGTGTGTGTGTGTGTTCAATCGGAGCTTCTATTTGTTCGAATTCACAGAAAATTTAAATGTTCCCTGGTAACTATCTTCCCAACTTTTCCTAAGGTGAAGTTTAATCTAGTTTGTGAATTAGGGCTTCTCCAAAGGGCTTTTATGTTCTCATGGGGTCAGGTCTCTGCAACTGCTGACTTTTAGATAGCTCCCTCCCCACTCTGGCCTCCTCCTCCAACACCTCTTTGCTTCTGTCACTACAAGAGAGTTCCATTGTTCTTGCTAGAACCTGGTATTGGAAAGTTCCGATGTTTGAAGATAAATAAGTGTTACAGGCTGGACTGGGGGACCCCCAAATCCATATGTTGAAGATCTAACCACCAGTACCTGAGAATGTGATTGTAATTGGAGAAAGGGTCTTTAAAGAGGTAATTAAGGTAAAATGAGGTCATATGGGTGGGCCCTAAACCAATATGAATGGTGTTCTTATAAGAAGAGGAGATTAGGACTCAGATATGGACAGAAGACCATGTGAAGATAAAGAGTTTCCGAATCACAGTCTTATAGGCTAGAAGTCCAAGTTCAATGTGTCAGCTGCATTAATTTCTTCTGAAGATCTCTCCTCTTGGTTTCTAGATGGTCATCTTCTCCAAATGTCTTCACATGTTCTTCCCACTGTAAGTATGTGTCTATGCCTAATCTCTTCTTATAAATACAACAGTCGAATTGGGTTAGGACCTACTCAAATGATCTCATTTAACCTTAAATACTTTTTAAAAGACCCTTATCTCCAAACAAATTCTGAGGTACTGTGGGTTAGGCCTTCAGACCATGAATTTTGGGAGAACACAATCAGCCCATAACAGGTATGACATTTTGTATAAGTTGTAAGCTCAGATAATATTCAATTTCAGACTTTTTCAGCTTCCTTTCATGGGCATAGAAACCTATATTGGCCCTCTTTTCAAGCACAGAGATGGGCTTTTGCCCCCATATTCATATGTATTTAGTCCCATTATCTGCAGGTAGAAGATTCCTGGTTATTCCTGCCTCTCTCTAGATACAGAACCCAAAATGACTGCTGCTTCTGCCCCATTGACTTCTTTGCTTCTAGTCCATAGAGATGATTGCCTTATTTTGAGCTTAGCTGTAATCGGTCTTTAAAGAGGTAATTCTATTTTTTCATCTTTCTCTTATTCTATTTTTTCTATCACTTTTGTATATTTGGATGTGGCAGAGCTGTCAACACATAACTTTACAGTACCATTTTAATGAAGTTTCCAAAATTAATTTTTAAAGAGAAAAATAAAATTTTGTTGATACTGAATTTTCACAGGAAGTTCAAATGTGATCATTTGATCAAGTCTTTGGTTAGAAGTATATTTGGATGTCCTATCAAACTAACATGATTACTAATAAACATAGAAGAGCAACTTGAATCCAACAATGATATATTTAGTTTATCAAAATACATAGAAATACAATTAAATTTCAAGCATAGCCCAATTTTTAAACATTGTATAAGGTAGTCAATTATGTTACAATTAAACACCGGGGTACAAATCAGTTTTGAAAATTCGAATTATTACGCCAATGAAGGGAACACTGATAAGGGAATAATGCAAGAATGGTAAATTGCAAATGATTTATATTTTGTTTTACTCTGTATTTCTGTACTCTGTTTAATCTTGATGTTTGATGTTTTGGGAGTTTGTACCATTTCCATTCAAATGACAAAAACATATTCTGAATATCTGATCTGGAAAATTCCTCTGCTTACCATCCTGTTTTACCATTTGTCAAAGTCTTTCTTGTTAGAGAGTCCATGCTCAAGAGAGAGCCTAAATTGGTTCTGCCTGATTCACAACATCTGGAACTCACCTTATCTCTTTCTAAGCTCATCCATGGTCTGACTCACATCTTCCTTAAGGAACATATTGGAAGGTAATGATGTGTTTTGGCTCCCATGGCTTTATGCAATGTCTGCAATGTAAGGAAGAAGGAAAAATGTTCTAAAATCCTTCAGAAGTTTCAGGTAAACTAAGTCAATTGACCACGGAGCTCATATATCCTCTATGAGTAACCCTCACAGGGACAAATTCATTCATAGATTTGACTATTATATTGCTGAAAGTATACTGTGATGGTTTTGACAAAGATTTCGAGTTACTATCAACCTACTTCAGATCACCTATGCAATGAAAGCAGAAAAACAAGTAAAACCATACTCTGAGAGACTTTGGTGACTGCAAACATTATATAACAACTTGATATGATTTGCTATCTTCTGTTCACACACCACTTGATAGCCATCCCCTTGAACATAGAAGAATGAATCTACTTGACTCTCCCAAACTATACAATCTTTGACCTTGAAGTACAAAAATTTCCCAATGTGCTCTTACAAATACATATTGAGCTCCCACTACCTGTCAGAACTACTCTAGGCACTAGATTCCAGTCTAGGAGGTGCTTGGTTTGGTGTTAATGTTTTCTAATTTAAATATGACCAAACATTTGGACCCATTAATAAAAGAGAAACCTATGCAATGCTTTTTAAAAAAATAATGCTTATTACATGCTTTGAGGTCTGAATTTTTGAATACAAACTGAACTACTCTGGTGCATATGTAGATAAGTTGTGGCAATTTTTCTGACAGAACTTTATGATTCTGATATTATTTTCTGTAACACACAGGTCCAGCCATTGATAAACATAATGGTTGTCTGTACTTCAGTTGTGTAAATTAAAGTATGAAGGAAATTAAATAGACAATTTAGAAGGAAAAGATGTTCAGGAAAATCTGAGCTTTCCTTACTTAGACTCAAAGGTCCATTACTCAGATTCACAGAATAATTATATATATTTCTCTTTAGTTTTATGCATATGGACAAAACCAGTGAGAAAAGGTTGAAAAAGCAGAGGTAAATAAGTTTCAACTTTTCTAATGTAAGTAATGACATTTTTTATAACCTCAGTTTTATTTTTCAACACTATGCCAATCATTTACCATTATAAATTTGCTATAAAAACAGTTCACATAGACATCGGTTTCTGAAGTTAAAAATGCAGGGCCAAGTTTAAGAATGAGCTGGCCAAAGTTTGCATGGAAATTATATGTGGTTCTGAAATCGTGTATGTGAATTTAGAACTGGCTTAAAATTAATAATCTTTCAGGACATTGTGTATGTAAAATATTGCTGAAAAATATCATATGTAGCTTAGTATACCCCAAACTTTCTCCAATTATTTAGAATTAAACCTTAACTCAGTGTTCTCAAACTGTGATTTTCCAATCTGCTTCTGAATTACTTGGCCAGATGACTGGGTTACACCTAGGACCTTCTGAATCAGAATCTTCACAGCTGTACTAATCTACATTTAAAATAAACTGTCCAGATGATTCTAATACATACTAAAATTTAGAACTCCTCTTTTAACCTCATCATATCTTAAGACATTTAATTTGCTGCTTTTTGAAATTATATTATGGCTTATATATAATTTACATTGTTTTATTAATTTTTAAAAAATGTTAACTTCAGTTTAGGCAACTGAAAAACATCAAAGAAAATATGTATTATTGAAAGTTTTTATATCTTAAAGGATAGTTCACATGATGTGAAAAATGGCTGCCTAAGCTCATCATATTTTTTGAGGTTGACTAATTCTAATAATTTAATTTGGCAAGTATGGTTTTGTAAACCAATATAGAATTAAGCTCAAAACATGGGACTATTTTCTTTTGTCTTGTATAATAAAAGGAAAAGGATCTTTAACTTATACATTTAACTTGAGTGATTACATTTATAACTCATCTTTGTTTTGGTCAATTATATTCCTTTGTAACTCAAATAAATCTTGGAGCCCCTGGAAGCATAATTTCTACAGAGAATCATATTCAAAGAAAAATGTCTAGCCAACAAATATAATTAAAAATGAATTCCAGAGTTCCCATCAAGATGGCAGAGTAGGTAAATGCTGTGTTGGCTCTTCTCATAACCACATCAAAATTACAACTAACCTACAGAACAACCATCAGTGAGAATCACCTGAAATCGAGCTAAAGAGAGGTCCCATAACCAAGGCTATACAGAAGAAGCCACATTGAGAATTTTAGGAGGGGCATAGATGCACAACGGGTTGGTCCTACAACCACGTATGGTTGTTGAGAATTGGAAGGGATATCACGGTTGAGGAGGTCCTCCCAAAGGAGCGAAGGGTCTCAGCCAAACTCCAAGCTCTCCAGCTCAGAGCACCAGTGCCAGGAAGAGAAGCCCCCACAACTCTTGGCTGTTAAAACCAGCTGAGATTGTGGCTGAGTGAGACAAAGGGCAGCTGGAGTACCAAGCATTCCTCTTAAGAGACCCAAGCATGAACTTGCTTGATAATGGACTCACCCACTCTGAGCTCCAGCACTGGTGCAGTAGCTTGAAAGGAGCCATGAACATATGAGGAGAAACTGGATTATCTGGCTTCAGGGCAAGTGTTAGAGGGGCAGCTCTCTCCAAGACAGAAGTGCTGGCAGAAGCATTGTTTCTTTGTTGACCCTTCCCTTGACCCAGCATGAAGATGTAGGCAGATGCCATATCTGAGTCTCCATCAACCTGGCTAAGATAGTTTGCGCTGCCCTGGTGATTCCCTGAGACCCTGCCCTACCCAACTTGTGGGCCCGCCCAAGCTTCTTCCAGTGGTGTTTCTATACAGCCAGTCCTGGCTTATTCCGTGGATGTTTGTAAAATCTATTAAAGCTTCACAAATGCCAAACAAGTAGTATCTAGCCTCGGAGTGCCTCATACCTCTTTCTAAGCAGGCCCAAGCCTGGCACTAGCAGCAGCTGGCCTCGGTTCACAGCTTAGCCTCTCCCAGGCACCTCCAAACCAAGTACAAGCAGAAACCATCTGCAGATCACCTTGTAGCTCATACCAAGCAGCCATGGGCAGGGCATAGGCAGCAGCTGACCTTGGCATGCACTAGAGCCACTCCCAAGAGGCCCCAGAATCAATATACCTGGTGGCCAGCTTCAGACTATACACCACAGCATGATCCAATCACCTCCACAAATACACACCCAAAGGGCAGAAGGAGCAAGCACCAGAGACCTGCTAAAGCAGATCCTGTTTTGTAGGGTCAATCTCAGCACAATAGCTCCTCCACTGTAGTCTCAGCCAGTCTTCACAATGAATCAGCCTGAGGGTCAATCCTTCCTACTGATGTACCAACAGCAACAAAAGCTCTACAACAGAAGAGCACACAGAACCCACACAAGGGACATAGACAGATCATCTGGCTCAGGTGACCAGGGAGACTGTACCACTGGGCCCCACAGGGCACCTACTACATAAGGCCACTCTACTAAGTCCAGGATATATAGAGGCCCTACCTAATACATAGAAACAAACACAGGGAGGCAGCCAAAATGAGAAAGCAAAAAACATATCTTAAATGAAAGAACAAAACAAAGCTCCAGGAAAAGAACTCAGCAAAATGGAGACAAGCAATCTACCAGATATAAAGTTCAAAACACTGTTTATGAGGATGCTTAATGATCTCAGTGAGAACTTAAACTAAGAGATAAGAAACATACAAATGGAGATAAAAAAAAAAAGAACCAGTGAGAAATGAAGAATGCAATAACTGAAATGAAGAATACATTAGAGGGAATCAATAGTAGATTAGATGAAGCAAAGAATCAAGAATCAAATCAGCAATTTGGAAGGTAAGGTAACAGAAAATACTCAATCAGAACAACAAAAAGAAAAAAGAATTTTTTAAAAAAGGACAGTTTAAGGGGCCTCTGGGATAACATCAAATGTAACAATATTTGTATCATAGAGGTATCAGAAGGAGAAGAGAGAAAGCAAGGAATTGAAAACCTATTTGAAGAAATAATGATGGAAAACTTCCCTAACCTGGCAAAGGAAATAGACATAGAAGCCAAGGAAGTTCAGAGTCCCAAACAAGATGAAACCAAAGAAGCCCATACCAAGACACATCAACAATAAAATACCAAAGCTTAAAGACAAAGACAATCTTAAAAGCAGCAAGAAAAAAGCAGTTCATTACTCACAAGGGAGCTCCCATAAGACTGGTAGCTGATTTCTCAACAGAAACTTTGCAGTCCAGAGGGGCTGATGCAAAAAATTCAAAGTGATAAAAAGCAGGGACCTACAACCAAGATTACTCTACCCAGTAAAGCTATCATTTAGAATTGAAGGACAGATAAAGTGCTTCCCAGAGAAGAAAAAGCTAAAGGAGTTCACCACCACCAAACCGGTATTACACGAAATGTTAAAGGGACTTATTTAAGAAGAAAAAATAAAAAATATGAATAATAAAATGACAATAACTACATATCTAGCAACAATTAGCTTAAATGTTAATAGATCAAATGCTTCAATCAAAAGACATAGGGTGGCTGAATGGACAAAAACCCAAAACCCTTACATATGCTGCCTACAAGTGACTCACTTAAGATTGAAAGACACACACACAGACTAAAAGAATGGAAAAAGATATTTCATGAGAACAACAACAAAGATATTTCATGAAAACCACAACAAAAAAAGCTGGTATAGCAATACTCATACCATACAAAATAGACTTTCCCACTTCTGAGCATTTAGCTGAAGGAACCCAAAACACTACTTTGAAGGAACAAATGCATCTATATGTTCATTGATGCATTATTTACAATAGCCAAGATATGAAGGCAACCTGGGTGTCCATCAGTGAATGAATGGATAAAGAGTTGGTACATATACATAATGGAACATTACTCATCCGTTAAAAAAAATGATCTTGCCATCTGTAATAATACGGATGGACCTGCCGGCTATTGTGTTGAGTGGAATAAGTCAGACAAAGAAAGACAAATATCATGATTTCATTTATATGTGGAATCTAGAGAACAGGATAAACAAACAAAACAGAAACAAGCTCATTGACACAGACAGCATGTTGATGGTTGTTGGATTTAGGGATGGGTGGAGGAATAGGATAAGGGGGAGGGATTAAGAGGTACAAATTGGTAGTTACAAAATAATCATGGGGATGTAGAGTATAGCATGGGAAATAGAGTATAATAACTATATGTATGGTGTCAATAGGTGCTGAATTTATCGAGGTGATAATTTCATAAGTTATATAAACATCTAATCACTGTGTGTATACCTGAAATTAATATAATATTGTCGATTGTAATTGAAAAAATTTTTAAAAATACTATTGTCAAAAAAAAAAAATGAATTCCAGTGTCTACCTACCGCCTTCATAGCACATTGAAGGGAATACCTTGATTAGGTTTTTAAAAAGTCCTTCCTAAATTCTCCAATTCTTTTGTTACCCTGAAGTTGTTATTGGCATCCCCATCACAAATTCTAAATTCCCTTTCCATCTTTAAAGCAGGCTATCTTTTCTCCTCTTCTTCCCTGATCTTCTCTATTACTAGATAGATATAGTTTCTGTGGATACCCTAGTTTTTCTTCTCACTTGTATCTCACTAACTGACCTCTTGATTATTGTATGTCAGAAGATCTGAGAACCTGACTGACAGATAATCTCTATTACTCACTTTTAATGTGAATAATAGGAATTGACTGAAAGTATGATTGTATACCTTGAAAGTTTGATGGTGGTTTGAGATTTAAAAATTCCATTTCTATCAATATGTTCTTAATATTTCTTTTACCAAATGAAACTTTAGCTGTGTGAGTCCTGTGGAATAAAAAATATTTTCATTTTTCTAATTTTGGTACCTATTAAGTTGTTATAAAATTTTGTGGTTTATAATTTCAATATCTACTATGAAATATGATAAGTGATTAAAAACGGAATGCTATACAGTACATAATCACTGCTGATTCCAGACCACAGCAAAAACATTTTCATGTTAATGTTGGTACTTTCACAGTTAAATGTGATCTAAGCACTATGGAACCATACATGGACCTCAAATTTTGCCACAGGGAAATTTTTATTATATGCTTTGCCTTCAATTTACTTTAATAACGCAATAATAATACAGTGCATTTATGCAGAACCTTTTATCCAGTGATCTCAAAGCACAATATAAACATTAATTCTTAAAATTCTCTAGATCAGTATTTTTAAACTCATTAAAATTTCAAATAAAAATACAAATGCATGCTATAGCTGGAGCTAACATATTACATAGCTTAGTTTGTTAGAGAATAGGACCTATACAGTTTTTGTTCCTAGAGTTTGAAATTCAGTGTTTATTAGAAATAAAACAAAAGATCTTTTTTTCTGAGTACAAAGTAATATATATTCATTGTAGAAAAATTAGGAAAGCACTTAAAAGTACGAAGAAGAATATAAACATTACTCACTATTCTACAACATAGAGGTAAGCACTCTTAATATTTGGTATATTTTCTATGCACATATAAAAATACATTTTTTACATTATATTATTACTAAGTACATGTGTGCATTCTTTGAACTAATATTTTAAAGAGTTTTCTAATCTTTTAAAATATTTTTGAACATAAGACTTTTCAATGACTACATAATGAACACGAGGTGAATACGTAATTGTTAACTATTCACATACCTTTGGATATTTAGGTCATTACAGGTTTCCAAGACTCTTAGTAATCTGGTAATGACCACTCATTTGCAAAGCATCTTTATCTTCCCCTCTATTTCCTTAGAGTAGATTTTAGAAGTGGAATTACTGTGTCAAATGGCATTAAGATAATTTAGGCTATTTGTATATGCTAAGAAATTAGTTTCCAAAAAGGCTTTGCTGTTTTACTTAATTATTTGTCAAGTCCTTTATTTACAAAGTTAAAACAGTTTAAAAATCCTGATAAAATGATCTGAAATTAAATAAAAATAAAATCAGCTTTGGAGGTAGTCATTCCCAGGTATGAATTTCTGAGTCCCGATTCCACATCTGTAACTTGGGGATTATAATGCCTATTTTATAGAGTTGATATAAACTAAGTAAAATGAGATATACAAATCAATTAGAACAATTTCTGAAAATTTCTGGAAATTTCTTATCCATTCCCATGGCTTTAAAATTTATTTATATGCTAAAAAATCAGAACTATATAGCCCAGTTCAGACGTGTCTTCTGAGTTCTTGCATATCCAATTCCCTACTTGATATCTCCATTTAGATGTCTCACAGGTACTCCAATCAAAAAGTTTTCAAAATTATGCAAGTATTGTTTATATACACACAAGCAAATACACTTTGTTTTACAAAATTATATCATTATAATTTCGATATCCAAAAGTATGTGAATAGTTAACAATTACGTATTCATTATGTAATCATTGAAAAGTCTTATGTTCAAAAATATTTTAAAACATTAGAAAACTCTTTAAAATATTAGTTCAAAGAATGCACACATGTACTTAGCAATAATATAATGTAAAAAATGTATTTTTATATTTTTGGGGGGTCCTCCAGAGAACAGAATATATAGATATATATTAAATATCTATCATCTATCTATCTATCTATCTATCCATCCATGAAATTGTTTAAAGTGATTGTGGGGGCTGGCTAGTCCATTGTTTGCAGGGCAGTTTGTCAGGCTGGAGACTCAAGGAGGAACTGATGTTGCAGGTTGAATCTGAAGGCATTCTGGAAGCTGAGTTTTCTCTTCCTCAGAGATCTGTCTCTTTCTCTTAAGGCCTTCAGCTGATTAGATGAGGCTTACTTAGATTATATGCTTTTTTCAAAGTCTACTGATTTAAGTGTTAATCTCACCTAAAAAACACCTTTAGAGCAACATCTGTACTGGTACTGACCAAATATCTGGGTACCATGACCTAGCCATAACACATAAAATTAACCATCACATTAAATGAATGTGTGTACTAATTGCTATTGATGTGACTTCTTACTCCCTAATCCATACCTTTTGCAGCTTTCCCCATCTCACTATATGTTTCTAGTATTTATCCAGTTGTTCAAGCCAGGTACCTGGTACTGACAGTTTTCTTTCTTATCATCATATCAAATCTTTCACCAAGTTCTATGTATTTCACTTTGTAAATGTTGCTCCAATCTACATCCTTCTCTCATCCACCACAACTGCCTTTGTCTAAGCTGCCACAGCTTCTAGTCTGAACTTCACCATTTCTGTTCTTGCCCTGTCTGATCCATTTTAAGCCTAGCAAGTAGAGTCATTTAAAAATCCAAGTTTTTACTTTAAAAAGTCTTCAAAAGTTTCTTATTTCTCTAAGAATACAAATCGATTTCTTAAAAGTCTATGCATGCTCTGGTTATGTCTACCCCTCTAAACACATCTCTTGCCCTTTTTCCTATACTCATTCACTTACTTTCTGACATTGTTGTCTGTTTTAGTTCCTGGAAACTGCCCCACGCTTTACTGCTTCAAGGCCTTTGCATAATTTTTTCCTTCTGTGAGGCTCTCTGCTCTCTAATTCTTTGTGTGTCTGGGTCCTTCGTATTCCAAAGTCTTAGCATAATCAACTATTAAGTGCAGCTTTCTCTGGATTCTCTACCTAGAGCTATCCTTTGTATAGTACTGTGTTCTTTTCCCCTCATAAGTTACCAAGATATGTTCTGTCTAAGTATATATTAAATTGTTTACTGAATGTCTCTCAGACTAGTCTATAACTTCTATGAAGGCAGCAGCATGGACCATGGCTGCTCGATTCTCTAGGGGACATCCACTGCCTAAAACACTGTCTGCAGGAAGAGGGCACTTGGTCAGTATTAAACAGGTGAAAGAATGGATATAGACTTACTTAATAGGTAAGAGCTGCTACTTTTTATAATTTATTATTTTTAAAATTACAAGATTATAATATGTTGTTGGTATAGTGAGTTGAATGATGGCTTCTAAAGAGGTATGTCCATGTCCTAATCCTCAGAACCTGTAAATGTGACCTAGATTATCCGGTGGGCCCTAAATCCAATGACAAGAGTCCTGTTAAGAGACTGAAGAGAAGACACAGATATGCAGGGAAGATGTGAAAATGGAGGCAGAGACTGGATGATGCAGCCACAACGAATGCTGACAGATACCAAAAGCTGGAAGAGGCAAAGAGGGATTCTTCCCTAGAGCCTCCAGAGGGAGTATGGCCCTGCTGACAACTTGATTTTGGACTTCTGGATACCAGAAGTATGGGAGAATAAATTTTTGTTGTTTTAAGTCATCCAGTTTATAGTAATTTGTTACAGAAGCCCTAGGAAACTCATACAGTGGTGGAGTCTGTTTTAAAGATTTTAAAAGTATCTACATTCTGGAAGACTAGTCTTTTGAATTTTTCAGCAACATTTTAGTGTAAGAATGTTCATATCATTAAAATAATTATGTGTGTAAAATCCTACTACTACTAATTCAGAATATAAACCACTGTATTGTAATACTCGTTATCATCACCACACCCCCACAAAAATTACCACTTATTTGCTGAGATGAAGTTATGTTTGCATTTTTCTTTATCTTTTTATATCAGCAATTCCTATTTTTATAGATTTTTCTTCCCTAAATAAATGCACTGATTATAATTATGAAATTACTGTGTAGAGGACAAGTTTAAATAGATTTAGCCATAGTTGTAATGAAATGATTATTATTACTATTTAATATTTACAAGAATACAAGGTTAGTATTTTTGCAAAATGTACAAATGAGAAAATGGAGGCACAGAGAGATAAAGTAACTTACAAACTCCATAACACCAATAGGTAGTAGAGAGTGGCACCTGGATATGGGCCTGTCTTAACTATTCTGTATTCTTAACCAAGACACCATAATCCATGTGGTGGACATTGCTATGTCCCTTCTATCGCTCATAGGAAGTGACTTGTAAAACCCACTTATTTAAATTGGTTAGAAATTTTATATAATAATTCCTCTTAGGAGAAATTCTGTTTTGAAAGAATACCTTGGCATGAAGCATTAATAGAACTTCTGATAGGGAAGATATTTTTAGGACAATCCTCTTGAATTAAAGCCAATCTAGGATATGAAATTGCTTACCATACACATACGTAAGGTTGACCTCAAATTTGTAGGATGCAATTCACTTGAAACAGACGAAAAACTGAAAATCTGATTCAGTGATCTGGGCTGATTGTACAGTTTTATTTAGTAGCTATCATCTATTCACTGAGTAGCTCCATATATATTTGTATAGAACATCATCTGTTACTATAAAGGGGGAAGAACTTAGAGAAATCATGCCTGTAGTGTAATGTGAGCTGCCAAAGACCCTTATGTGACCTGTGGCTGCACTGATCAATGCTAAGTAGCTCAAAGATGGGAGTGTGAGAGACTTTTATCCTTACAACCACTGAATTTCTCTTAATCAGTGTATTTTTCTAATGGTTGGATCAATAACCTCACCTTGCTGATATGGAAAATCTTACATAGAAGAAAATTTTTGATTTGTGCTTAAATTTTCACTTACTTACTAGCTACGAGACTTGATTAAGTTAACTGACTTCTTTGAGTTTCAGTTCCTTCATCTTTAACATACCGATGACAAATTATCCTTGTGTCATTAAAAATAGGCCCAAACACATAGTGTTAGGCAGTACATATTTATGTACTCAATTCATGTTGACGTCATTCTTTGACTCATTCAACAAATATTTTTTGGAAACGTACTATTTGCCATTCAGAAAGAAAAGATCACTAATTGACTTAATGCTGGATGATGTGAAAATCTGATCAAAAACTTTTCGAGGTACTCGTCCTTCCTTTTGCTATCTCCAACTACCCAGCTAAAAGGAAGTCTAAGAAAATGAACTGGAACTTAATGGCTTCAGTGGAAGACTGGCCTGGTGGACTGCCATCATCAGCCACAGAACCCGCCCCCGCTCTCTCTGCCAAGCCACCAGTGGGCACTACTCTAGTGATGTGCCCTAGTGGTGTGTTCTAGAGGGCACACTCTCTAGCTAATGAGGGTGCTCAACATCACTTTGTCGGTAATGCTTTCTGACAACTGTCAATTTTTAGGGAAGCCTAAATGTATGGGGAAGTCTCTATGTTGGCTAAATTATGCACTATCAGAGACAAGGCTGTAAATGATACTTCAAAGCTCCCAAACTTGTCCATGGAATGGAACTGGAAATGGTACTAGAAGATGTTGGCTGGCTTTATGTTCCGATAGTATTTTTGCCTTAATGTTCTTCTTTGGTCAATGTGTTGGCTAGCTATAATTCTAACCCTCTATTTTGACTAACTCATATGATTATATCTTCTTTAGTTACATATTTAATTTGGCCAAAACAAAAACATTTACATAATTTACTAAAATTGCTCTACGACAATAGAAAACTCAAAATTTATAAAACCTAAATAGGTATATATTACTAGCAGGTATAGATTTGGCTAGTCAAAAATATCAATTGAATAGTGTAAATATTTAATGAAAGAAGAAATAAGAAAGTCTTCTGAAAGCTTGCAACATAATACTGGCATTAGGAGAATCCCATAAACATATATGCAGCCAATGATAACTTTTTTCAAGGGTAATGAGTATTATTAGAATGATAGGATAAAGGCAATGTGAATCTGGGAAGGATTCATGGAAAATGTGAGTTTTGAATAAGGTTTTAAATGTTTTGAAGGCATAAGGCTTGGCAGAAAGATTGATTTTGGACAATGCAGGCAATGAGAATGTCCTAGACAATCTCCTCTTCACATTTTACACTGCTTCTACAACTCTAGGTCACATCACAACTTTGAACATTTTTTATATGTTGAATATCCCCAAATTTGCATACACAACCAAGTAGACAAATTGCCTACTGATATATTTACTTGGTTTCTCTAGAAGATTCCTAAACACGATCTATTTAAAATAAAACTTATCAATATCCTCCCCTCCACTCCTCTTCCATACTGTGTCTCTCCATCCATTGGCTTAAGGAAAAAATTTGTGACTCGTTCTTGAAACTCCTACACCCTCTCTCCTACTTCCAATCAGTGGGTAAAGCCTATTGATTTTACTGCAGTAATACTTCTGTTATCTATTCATCCTTCTCTACCATCACAGCCATGTTCCTAATCCAAGCCACCTGCAAGAACTTTCAAATCTGTCTTTATGTAATTGCTCTTGTTCTCATCCAGTTCATTTTTTACCTCTTACTTTAAATGATCTACCAATGCAAGTCTGATCATATTACTCCTCTGCATAAAACTCCTTATTATCTTTCAATTATTACTAGGTTAATATCCAAATGTCTTACCATGGACTTAAAAAGTTGCTCCATAATATGGCCTCACCCTCTTCACTTGCATTTAGTGTCATGCTATCTCTCTGTTTCAGTTATTTTGGAATACTCCTAGTGTCACAAATGGGCCACCATTCTTTTCTTCTCTGACCTTTTGCAAATGTTCTTTCCTTTACTTGGAGAAACAATTGGGAGTACTCATTCAGAAATAAATAGATACTCACAGACCATGATAAGGGCAATGGAAGAAAAGTACAGGGTTCGATAAGAGAACCTAATTAGAATGTAGGCTCGAGGAAGCTGCTGAGCAGGTATTGACTAGTGTGGAGTAATAAACATTCCAGGAAAAGTGACAGAATGTTCCAAGGCTCTGAGGTAGAAAGAGCATGTCATATTAGGGAACATGACAGGAAGAAAAAGGATAGTGAATGAGACAGCAAGTGGCATAATATCAGGCTGGAGAAGTAGGTGGGGGCAGATAATAAAGGCCTCCCAGTTATGCTAAGATTTTAGGCATAAGGAAATAGCAGTTGTGCCTGTGTGATGAGTGGAAGGGATCAGGAGAATCTGGAAATAGAGACATTTGTTTATAGGTTTCCAGTATGAATGCCAATGGTTGTGGTTTAGCTAAGGGAACAAAAAGGTAAAGATGTGAACACATGGACCCTAAGTTAGAAAAAAAGAATTGTAGAACTGGTGCTGGACCTTGGAGACAGGTGAGAGAGAAGGAGCTGAAGAAGGACTAAAGAGGACCTCACATATACTCCTCGGTACCCAGATGGGTAATGGTGCCCTTTGATCATAGTGGGCAACTTGAAATTGGGCAAGGATTTGAGAAAGAGGACTCTGGGTTCAGTTTTGTCATAATTAGTTTTAGATCTTGGCAAATCACCAAGGAGAGTTATTTTTTAAACAACACAAAACATGTCATTAGAAAGAGGACGAAGGGTCAAGACCTGAGATATTGATCTGAGAGCCATCTGTGGTCAGGGAGTAGTAGTTATGTTGCTTTGCAGTAAGCAAGGGAGTGTGACAATATAGAATTTATTAGACTGGGTCAGCTGGGTTCCTGGATTTTCATTAACAGTGCTTAGCTGTATCAGCATGGGGCAGAAATATGGACAGTGGTGCTTGTAAGTGAAAGAGGAGCTGAAGGAATGGGAGGTTAGAGAGAATGAGAAACATATACAAGCCTAGTGTCCACTTCCAGGGTCAGCTTTAGGGAACAGCTAAAGAGAAAATCAGGTTCACATCAACACAGAGGAAACCCTTAAACAGTAAAAGGAAGAATGGCAGTATCAGAATAGAACAGCTCATGCACTAAAAAGTACAGATGGGAAGAATGGGCTAATAATGGCTTTGAGCCTTGAAAATGTGTTGATTTTATAAGTTGTGTGTGTGTGTGTGTGTGTGTGTGTGTGTGTGTGTATTAAACAGAACGGGTAAGTGCCTCTTCTTAGTTCCTCTTTAAGTGGGAATTTTGCTATATTTGTTAGCTTGGTGATCTTGGGCTAGTCATTTAATTTTTTTGTACTTAAGCTTCCTTAATTTTAAAGAACACTATTCTATTAGGTTGCTATGAGCTTTAAGTGAGCCAGTGTATGAGAAAGTGACGAGCACCGCGTATGTCCCAGTTAATACCTTCAAGTTCCAGCACGTCATCAACTGAATGAGCACCACTGCTTCTATTTTCTGCTTGTGCTGCCCACTGCTGTTGGTACCCTTACACTATTTGATCAGTCCTCTTCATTTAGAAGGAAATCAGATGCCATTTGCTTGACAACTTTATAGATCTATTTCCATGAAAGAGATTATTGTCACAATTTTGAATTCATGAGGATTTCATCGACACAGCTATGAGCATCAGTGTCCTTGATAACTCTTTCATCTCTAGGTTACACGGAATAAGACTGCACCTGTAAACTCATTGTAATTTGCAGAGCTGTACATACCTTTGAAAAATGATCTGTAATTCTCATGGCTAGCTTTCAAAGTACTTTTTTAAATGGCTGAGCTGTACAAGGACAAGCCAACCATGTAAGGCTTTAAAAAGGCACCCAACACACACAGATATCACACATCTGTTTTGATAGTCACTGGGACACTAGGAAAAGGTCTAATTCCACTGATCACAAATATATTTCACAAAGACTTATACTTGGATTTTTTTATGTCTCTCATATATTCTATGAAAATATGTTACTTTTGGAATTTTGCTTCCTGACTTAGGAAAAAAAATAGGTAAAAATGAGATCTTTGATCTTTTTTTTCTTAAGACTAGCATGGATTCCAAAAGCACTTATAAGCATAATAACAATGCAAACAGAGATAATGTTATAAGAACTGCTACGAATGGATGCTCACTTATTTCTGACTACAGATAAAAGATGCCAACTAATAATCCCCAAATGGCCTTGGCAGAACAAGTTTATTATTTTTTTTTCTGGGCACATTTAGAGTTTCTACATTAGGATATGGCAAAATACATTTTATTTTTTTGAACTTGAGATGAGGGCAAAACAATATGCAAATGATAAAACTCACATCTTTGAATGATCAGAAAACATGTAGCATTTAAGTAGGAGCTACTGGAGGATTTATTCTTACAGAGGGTGAGAAATGGAGTGTTTGGGGATCTGTGTTGTGTCAGAGCCAGTACCTGACCTTGGGTAAGGCTAGGGTGAAAGAAAGTCTTAAATCTTGCCTACCTACAAATAATTACCCTTTAATTGGCCCAAGGCAAAACTAGTGTGTCCATCCACTTCTTTATAGAAGAATCAGGATGCAGATTTTGCTTCTCACATATTCTTTTTGAGGTGGTCCCTCATCAGTATGCTGGGTTCTCTTACAGAAAAATGTTGGAAGGATAATGAGAATTAGCAATCATTAATTGTCACTTTAAAAAGAAAAACACAAGATTTTTGCCTCATATATTGTATTTATTCTCAGCAATAAACTGTAAGTTTGATCTGAAAAAATATGAATTATTCACTATTATCTCACTCTTGAAGTGATAACTTTGGACATAATAATTAGCAGCAATAGCCATAGCAAAAAAAAAAAAAAAAAAAAACATAAAAAACACAAAAGGGTTACCTGCATAAAAATTTTATTATTAGCTTATAGTTTTCAGTCAATTAAAAGTCATTTTGTTCCGAAAAATTCTTTTAACCAGCTCTATTTTTCTATTGTCTTCTTTTGAAATCTGTTTTCTTGTTGCTAAGTAATTTACTTAAAGTGTAGCATTATTTAAAACATATGATATTAGCGATTTGCTCTGAAGGTGTTAACGTAATTTTAAAAAATTTAAATTCAGTTTTAATATCTCAGTGCTAATTATGCTTTGTTAAAATTGCATTTCTGGAAAAACTCACTCATCTGTAACAGTTTAAACATGAACCCTTTACCCATATACTGTATTAGCTGAGTAAAAAGTGAATTTATTTTTTACTGTTTTTCTTTTCAATACATCTTGTGAAATCATAAGAGAATTCTGCAATTTATATAGGGAAATTTGGCTGCCATTTGCTTGGACTGTGACATATGACTATAATTTGTAACTTTCCTTCCAATACTTGGTTATTTATTATTTGAATACCTGAGTTTCATAAGTATGAATTAGTGCATAAACAATGGAAAAAGAAAAAAGGTATTCTGTAATTCTCAGGGGTATGGTGTGCCACCGTCCTTAGAAATATGGGCTGAGAAATACATTTAGATACAGAATTTGTATCCTGCTTATCTTAGTGATTTACATGACTCTTTGTGACTTGCATCTTCATTTGATTTTTACATCTTTCTATTTGTATGTTATTCATTCTGTTTTGTGTATAAGATTGTGCCTGTCTTTGGTTGTTTCCAACTGTCTTTGACACTTTATCAAAATCATAACTTTATTCTTTGAGTAAATTTTAAAGAAAAATATATTAAAGTCATATTGGTCTTATAGAGTAGGGCAATTATTCCTTTAATGAATATTCATCAAGCAACTGCTATGTGTCAGTTACCGTACTGGGCACCGGGAGCACAGGTTTAAACAAGGCAGACAGTCTTTTCTTAGAGAGCAAATAGTTTAGTGGAGGTTAGAGAGGCACAAACAAACAATTACAAAAATGATGCGGTAAGGGACAGGTGAGAGCACTGAGGCACACAGAATAGGTACCTGTCCCAGAATTGAGAAGTAAGGGAAGCTTCCAGGAGGAAAAGACACCAACTGGATACTCGAAGGATGAGTAGAAATTAGCCCGAGAAAGGAATTTAGGGTTTAGATAGGGTAATGAATGGGAAGAGTTCTAGTTAGAGGGAATAGCTTTGTTACACAAAAGACTAAAAGCTACAGAGATCATTAGATGCTGAGATCATTAGCTTACTCTGTTAGTGGAGGTAGAGCACTACAGACATAGTTAAGAGATATTTGGGAAATAATATTCAACAGACATGATAATCACTGATTGGATCTGAGCCTGGAAGATGTAAAAATAAAGGGTGACACCCTAATTTATTATTTAAGCAAATGGATGGTTGAAGAAGAGTAGGTTAATTGGGAAAGGACTGGCAAAATTACTTCTGACATGCTGAATTTTAGCAACCTTGAAGAAACATAAAATAACTATGGGACATTTAGGTGGAGGTGGGTTAGACAGACGTGAAGTTCAGGAGAAAGACCTGGACTGGACTTAATACTACTGGCATTCTTAGCATATAGATGGTATATGAAGCCATGAGAATAGACTTGATAAAAGAGTTTTGGAGGTCAGTATAATTCACTAGCACTTAAGCCTGGATAATAATGTATAAAAGATATGGTTCAGATGCCTTCAAAACAATTGAGGTTCATGCTTTGAGAGACTATGCCTTATTGAGTTAGACTAAGTTTTCATGCTTTGAGAGGTTCATGCTTTGAGAGACTATGCCTTATTGAGTTAGACTAAGTTGTCATCAAAGAGCATGTAAGAACCAGAGGTCCTCTGAAGACTTCTGCTTAAAGTTCCACATGAACAGGAATGTTATAGCCATAAAATCTTAGCTTTGGTTTATGCTTCAGAGGGAAACAATCCTCAGAGATAGAAACACTAGTATAATTTGAACTGCAATCTAAAGATCCTATTGGACAGGTCCATTATGGTGCCTGCCATACCAATTCCTTCCTTCTAAGGGAAAGTGCCTTACCCACAAGTGGGCTGTGGGAGCCGCCCTGGGTGGCCGTGAGTCCCCTTTCTACAGGCCTATCTGACTGGACCAGGGTGGTCCTACCCCTAACCAATCCTTTGGCTGGCCAGTATCCTATGAGATGGTTTGGCATGAAAAACTGTCCAAACAGGCAAAATGGTGATTAGTTGGGTCAGATGTTCTAGCTCAGGAATTTGAACTAGGGCATCTGGGGAGGGAGTCAATTAGTTGGTTTAGGGACGGAGTATAAAGCTAAAAAGAACCACAATAAGAGGCCCTGTGGCGGCAAGAAAAACGAATAAACTGATGGTATAAGTAAACCGAATAAGCAGAAACTGAAACAGCAGTGACAAAGAATAGTGGGTAAGGTGGCTAACTGGTACCAGTGGGAGGAATAGATGCAGTCAGAGGGAGCCCAGTGGCCACTGTAAAGGCAAGAGACCACCAAAGTCCTGCTATAAAAGGGGCCAATAAGTTTAGTGGCCACTGGAATGATGATGGGTTTTTCTCATTCCCAAATGTTCTCATCTTTACGGGTATTCCATGATACTCTTTTTTGTCCTTGAATATCCTTCTAATAAGCACTAAGTAAGGTAACCAGAGTGAGTCCATACTTATTGGAAACAAACTGCTTTACTAACAGAATCATTTAACCCCCAAATTTCTTCTGGGCTTGCCTGACATCACAGTGTGATAAAATACACCACTAGAAATGCATTTCTTTGGTTTAAGAAATTGGGGGCTTGAGTCTTTGGCAAAATGTAAATATTACTGAGTAGTATAGAAAGCCATTTTTCAAAATAAAGAGCAATTATTAAAACTCTATTGAACCTGTGTGTGCACGGGCGCGCACAGCTGAGATGGAGGTGAGGATGGGGGGGACAGAGGTAGGAAGCACTGAGGAATATTGATTACGCATATTATACTTTGTTAAAATTGCATTTCTGGAAGAACTCACTCATCTGTAACAGTTTAAACATGAACCCTTTACCCATATACTATATTAGCTTAGAAGTTCTAGTGGAATATATTCAGGACTAGGAAGGACTTTAAAAATAATCTAGACCAGGGACTGTAAACTCAAATGTCTACATTGTCACGTAAGTAGAATGTTGAATGAAGAGGGCTGAGGGAGAGCTGCAGTAAACTGCAGAATGCACATACCATCCAGAGGGCTATTCACACAATGGTTTCTTGGCAAAAGACCTGCCCAATGTTTATATATCAAATTCTTCAAGAAAGCTTCAGTTTTATGTAAAATAACCTAAAATTTAAATTTTGGTGTATACTTCAAGTTAAAGCAAAACAAAACAAAATCTTTGCAGCCAAACAAAAAATCTGCAGGCTGCATTTGGCCCATAGGTCAGCAGCTTATGATCTTTATTCTAGACTAGTGGGTTTCAAAATGTTTAAAGATTCAGAACTTCAGAACCTCCCTGTAAAAGAAATTCCATTCCTAAATCTAACCTATAAAAAGACAGAAGCAGAGTACTGGAGTTGAAATTAGATGAGGAAACAGAGCCTTGCTACCCTCATCTTCTATTTCTACCCCAATTAGGCCCAAAGCAATCTTGACCAAATCTTGAAAACCACTGATGTAGTTCAATCTCTTAGTTTTACAGATGAGAGACAGGGAGAATCCAAGAGCTACTGGCCCAATAATAACAATATTTAGAGTATGATTCAGATAGTATTCATTTTTATGCTATGGAGTGTGAACTGCTGTGAAGGTGGTTAAGTGTTCTGGTTCTACAACCATACTGCCTGGATTTGAACCCACTTCTTAAGGGCAAATTTAAGAAATTGGCATTCAGTCTCCCTGTATAAATTTCTATATCTGTCAGATGGAAATGATAAATACTTCTGCTAACCTCATTAGGTTGCTGAGATTAAATAACACATGTACAGCATATAATATAGTCCCTTACACACAGTAAGTGTTCAATAAGTGTTAGTTATTTTATTATAGAGTATCTCTTCCAGTCATTAATGTCATGGCAAGATTTATTTCATGTGAAAACTAGCTATTACATATAAAATAGTCCTCAGGGATGGGACATAAGTTTTAATGAGGGCACCGTATGTCTGAAGCATGGGATCTTAAAGAAAGGGCAGGCGACGCTGGAAGGCTTTAGCCTTGGAGTTTGTTTTTTTCTCTGTAGCTCTGGTCATTGCAACTCCTTAGATCTGAAGAATTTATAGATTACTTCACATATACACATAGCCCATGATTATGATCTAAAGGGATCCAGAGTTACCCAGAATCAGACTTGATAAGCTGATCAAGGAGTTAAATATTTGGAGATTAATTTGTAATAGGAATAATATGTAGATGTAGCCTAATTTGTGGGTCCATCTCTCTTCTCCACTGACAATGGCAGGTACTGTTTATTATATCCCTTGTCAAGCACCCAAGGAAAAGAGCTACCATTGCCTAGGGGTTCAGTTTAGAAGCCTTTTTTTTTAGCGGATGCTGTCTCTGTTGGTAGCCTCCTTGGGATTATAACCAGGGTGGACATTTGACAAGTAATTCCTAAACATCTAGTATGTGCCCAACTTTATGGTGCTTCAACTGTTTCCCAGTCAGCCTCATGCTGGTCTGGATGGAGATTTCAGGGCCTGGTCAGTCCCAGCCTTCATCTGCATCGCACAGTCCTTTACAGTAGTGGTCTCCAACCTTTTTGGCGCCAGGGATGAGTGCTTCTATGAGAACCTAATGCCTGATGATCTGAGGTGGAGTTGAGGCAGTGACGCTAGCACCGGGGAGCAATTGCAAATACAGATGAAACTTTGCTGGCTCATCTCCGCTCACCTCTTGCTGTGTGGCCTGGTTCCTAATAGGCTACAAACTGGTAATGGTCTGTGTCCTAGGGATTGGGGACCTCAGTTTTACAGGGCAGGCACTTCAGGGGAATCTAGTCGAAGGAGAGATTGGAGCCTCTTGGCAGAAGGAAACGTAAAACAACCATAAAAGGATTTTCTAAATATGTCCGCAATCCAATATAACCCTAGGTAATTTGATTTGTAGGAAATGGAGAATAGAACATTATACACAGAGTGCTTATCTATAATTCATAATAATTACTGTAACAGGGAATCTATCCTATAGATAGATATATGAACGCAAATTACACCCTCAGAAGAATGCACTCCTGGCTGGAATAGCTTTTCATGCCCTCCTAATTTACCTACTCTTTAGTGCATGTTGCTTAGTTGCCCAGTAGCTTTAAGGCTTTTTAAGGCCACCTGTTGAAAGCTCAAGTTTCTCCTCTTGATGAGAGACATCACTGACCCATTTCGCAGGAGGAACTCAAGTGCTTTCTTAGCTTAGTTACTCTCTAGTATTTTGGGTTTGGCCAATCACAACATAACATTTGAGAGTTTACTGATTTATTTGTAATATTTGTCATCTAGTGTTATGACAGGAACGATTCTCTTCAATGGAAATCATAGGACTTTTTATGTTGCTTGTACTGGTAAAGGCTCAAATCCAACTGGGCCGAAGGCTGATATGCTATCAAGGGATGTGGCCTCTTGAAGAGGCACTGGGAGATAAATTTGTAAGGAGAAATGAAAAGTGGAGATTGGTAACCTTTCTTCTGAAGGCAGACTTTAGAACTGCATATTTTAATACTATGCAAGTCCATTTATCTTTGCTAAATTGTGAGATATATAAAATATTTCCTAAGAGTAAGGGTAGAGAGTAATAGGTGCTACATATTAACCAAGAAAATAATTATGGTATCTTTATTCTTTTACTTTAAGCATTATTTTCATAACTTTTGTCTTTCATTCCCAGGTGCCCCCTGACCCTCACATTCCACCCTCAGAGAACTTTCTGTAGCTGTCACTTCAAACACTGATCATAGTCTCTTTTAACTGTTCTTTTTACAGTTTATAATTGTCTATCATTATTTACTGTCTGTGAGACATTCAAAATCTAGCCACTACTTTATTTTTAGTGGCAGAGTATGTCTACTATTTAGCTGTTGAGAATGCTGGTCCTGGCTGCGAATCTTGTTTGCTTTAAGTTGCAATGCTTTTGGCCCCATGTGTTTTAGTTTTTGGAAGCAGCTGTATTGGTAAGGCTTCTGGCTGAATTACTGGACAAAGCCTGCATTATAAAAATCCTCAACTTGTTTGCTCTTCACTTCAAAAAGACTGTGGGCTGCCAGCTTGTCATACTCATGTTACCCACATGTCTGCTTAAGTTTTCAGCAGCAAGAATGAATCTCTTAGTCGCCACTTTTTTTTTTTTTTTAATTGGTTGGCCTATAGCTATTTGTTTTGATACTGATCTGTCAAAGACAAACCATAAAGAGGCTGGCACAAGACAGCTGGCCCTCCCATTAGCAAGGAGAGAGTTTTGGATGGAGGATTTTACTTTTTCCCCTGGTCAGCATCTTCAGAATAGAGCTGAAACTGGCACAAAAGACTTCTGTTGGCTTTTGGAATGCAGATTGTTGAGTCTCTGAACTCAGACTGTGTGTAGGGTGAGGGTGTATGTGTATGTATCAGCATCAGGGACTATTGGGCAGTAAGGCAGGACATGGTTGGAAACACAAACATGCCGTGGATCATAAACAGTCCCATATACCTGACATCTAGAGGAGGAGAAAGTTTCAGTTGGTTGGTGGCCCATGAAAGCACTGGAATTCCATCAGTGCTATGGAGTTGTTCAGTTGCTTAAATTGCCGCCATATCACTGCTTTCATTCCCCCTAAATTAAGCCTTCTGTTTCTCCAAATTTCAAAATGCTTACTGGGCCTTCACTGCTATTTCTGATTTTTATTATCACCAACCCAACTGTCTTTCATTTTTTCTTACGATTTGTTCTATGTCTTGAAAACCTTCTAGATATTGGAGATTACCGGATAGAAGGTGAACTGATCTGCAGTAGGTTATTGGTATTTATATCGGTTATCATGGTAAATGATAGATGACAAGAGAATTAGCATCTATTAGCTTTTTACAGAGTCTGGCTCTGATGAGACTCCAACGTAGAGTGGAATGGCAGAACTCCAGAGTTCACTTTTGGAATTATTCTTAGCATCAAAACCTTAGTTTAAGTTATAGCGAATCCTGTACTTGTCTAAAATCAGGAAACATTTTTCTGAGCATCGTCAAGACTAGAGGTGCAAACTCTCAGCCTTTGGACCTGATCTGGTCCACAGATGAGCTTTTGTTTAGCTTTAACATTTATACACCACTAAATGACTGTTTTTCCCCCTATTTTGGTAGACTTAGTTGTCATCACTTGAAAATTTAGTAATTGGGAGAACTCACATAAAAATCTTGATTTCCAGCTCCTTGGGAAACCATAAGGTCTGGCAGTACTGGGATTTTAATCTTGCCTGCAAAACAACTGGATTGGAGCTTAATAATTGCTGACCCTTTTAGATGGGCATGTTTGCCACAGGCTTCATGAATCCCAGTCACTGAGGCCAGAGTTAATTGTCACCTCATCCTATTTGCAATTTTGCTTTTTAAAGGTAGCATTAGGAACCTTTAACATTGTGCCCGTGTCATTTTGCTTTCTTCTTCCACTATACTTACCTGCTTAGCTCCTAAAAATATCTGCATCTGTAGTGCCTGCCTTCATCCCTCTGCAAGGCACAGGAAGTACGGAGCAGAAAAGGACACTGTTCTCTTATTAAGACACTCAGGCACTAGTGCCTGTAGGATTTATTTTGTATGGCTTATTTTTGTACATTTCTGATGTCTGAAGGCTTGTAGTTTCAAGAATAATGTCTAAGGCAGATGCAAAAGAGAGACTCTGTTATCTCTGTTAGATATAAGTGGTTCAGGATGGCAGTTATGCACTACAGTGGGGAGGGGATTTGAGAGGTCCCAGGACTGTGGAAAGCTTAAATATAATGAACTGTGAATCCTTTGAAGACAAATCAAGCCCTGCATATCCTTCTCTATGCTGGAGATTACAAAAGAAAACCTGGGCTTGAACCTTACCTCCTTTGAGACTGTATCAAATAAGGAAATGTGAGAGTCATTGTTTATTGTCTGGAGTCTCACTGGAGTACAGACTTCCAGACAAGTTCTATGTGTGTATATGGGGAGAGGACCATGGATGGAAGAGCTTGCTAAGAATTCATTCACTTCACTATGTGCCCCTTGAATTTGGGGCATTCTATGCCCATCCAGCTTCTTCATGGGAAGAGGCACATCCAGGGGTAATCATGCAAAATATCCTCTGGATGCTTGATAAATATTTCTAGATGAATTTGTAGCCCAATGTTTGTTTGTTTAGTTTATAAGGAAATCAGGGATGAAAAGTGATTGGTTCCTGGCTTTTTAAACATTGGCTGCCCAGGAAGATGTTGCCATTTGAAATTACTTAACATTTTCCCCCAATATAAATGCTTAAGGCAAGAACTAGATTTTATACCTAGCAAATAGCAACGTAAATGTCAAAGAACATATTCCAGAGCATTACGCTTATAGGTCTTAAAATGGAATCTTAGAATGGTATTAATCACTGTCAGTTTTGTGTACAACATTTCATCAATTAAACAGCAAGAGGACCTGTCCTTTCATGGAAAGCAAATAACACATATGGATTTCCTCTTAGGAATTAGCTGAACATTCTGCATTTCCTTCTTGCTTGCAAAAAGGTTTTGGTCTGAAACCATCAACATGTTTGTGTTCTTCACTAGAAAGCAAAGCAGATGTGTAATATCTTCAGCAGAATCCAGATTCATTTATAAAGTATCTTGTGAAATATCTTGATGTGGAAGCATTTCTGTATTGTTAGATCTTTTGGAGTTGGATAGAAGGTGACAGCCTATAAAAGTTGTGAAGTGCTCTAAACTTTGTTATGTTTTGAGCCAAAGTTTTCAAGACTATGTCACTGTGTATGTAGAGGGGAGTTTAAAAGTTTCAAGCTTAATGTGAAAAATTTGTTTTCAGCAGGGACTAGTTTCAACTAGGTCTATGGATTTATAAAATGATGAGGCAATTTTATGCAGCAAAGACTGATGATAGAAATGTAGTTTACATAAATGGCAATGGATTAGCACTTAAACCACTCTCAATGTATGTTTAAACAATCTTCTATGACCCTCAAAAATCTCTTTTTATAAACTTCATCATTTATCTGGGATTAAAAGGGCAATGTTTTGACAACATTGTTGATTTACATGTAACTCATCATTTGTTTATCATTTATCCGAGACGATTAGTGCCTGAACTGCATATGCCTGGAATGTGTGTTATACTTGTTTACATTTTTGGTCGATGATGCCCTTTTTAATGTACTTCTTAGGGCTCAGGACAGCTTGGTGACTTTGACAATCCTTCTAGGAATCAGTCCTATCTAAGCCTGGGGGTAGTTGAAGATTTATAACTTCTCAGCACAGTTCAGTTTTCGTGACAACCCATCAAAGTCCTTAGTATTCTTCTCAGACCTTAGTCTCAGACCTAGTCTGACGAGATGCATTAGTCTCTGAAAATTGGCCTAACGGGGCACGAAAACATGTAAAGAGTCAGGAATATAGCACCAGGCATAAGTATTCCCAAATGTGAATATGTAAGTGAACAAATAGAAATGTGGATATCAATATAGTAAGAGAATCTCTATATGGTAAAATACATACACACACGTAAAATATTCTAAGCAAGATGTAATTATCATATTCTAATATTGTCTGTTCATCTAAAATAGCTTTTGCATTCATTCTTATTTCCAATGACAGAGTATACCTCTTGCCAACTATTTGTTATAATTATTCCCACATCTAGGGCCATCTTAAATTGATTTTGTAGTTTAAAATAAAATACATTCAGAGGAAGTGATTGAAAATAATTTCTATTTGTAGAATAATTTCAATGGTTAGGTGAATGATTTTACATTTCATAAATTGAAAGTTTAACAAGGTAGAGAATTTGTATTTTTATTCAACATATTCCTGTGAAAGCTGTTTGTTACGAGAAAAGCATTCTGAGCAGAACACAAACCCTGCTCCATTGGGACTACAGATGTTATGGAGATTCACATTTTGGCAATTCTAGATGTGTAAGCTATGCTGGGCAGAGTAAAAGGTAGACAAACATGGCTGGAAGTGAGCAAAAAGAATAAGAGGCAACTTCCATGTGAGAGAGAACCGCGGTTTTAAAGAGAGATATCCAAAAAGAATTTTTAGGAAGAATTTCTGCGACATTTTATATAAGTTCTCTAAATCACTCATTAAAGGCAATTCACCATCAAGATCTATATGATACTTCAGGCCTTCTGTGGCCAGGCTGCTATTTCATTAATGTAATGCTAAACAAACTGGTCCAAGTGGAAGTCAGCATATGTGGGCTACATATAGGAATTTAGATCCAAATTATTACCCTAGAAATAAGTTAAAAGTACACCTTCACTATGACCATCTATGTTTTGGAATTATATGGAAATAGTACCTATGAAATTTGTACTACATGGGTATTTCAGCTGAAGAAACTGTATAATGTGGTATTAAGCAATTTTATAAAATATGGAATACAGGAATGTTTCTTCTATTATGCATATGTCTGTCTATAGAATATATCTATAATAGAAAAATATAGATGCTAAAGTTTGGGAGAGACTTAGGAGTAAGCTATATATTTTTAAAACTAGAAGAGAAGCAGGAAGAACTGATTAGTATCAACATACACAATGTCTAGCTAGAACTTAGATTCAACAGTATGTTATTAGATGATGGATTAGCCAAAAGTATCAAAAGAAGAAGAGCTGACTGTCTCTTACCTCTAGAAGATAAAGCCTCTTGATGAGTAGGTCATGAGACATCAGTAAGAAAACAGTAAAGTTAGAGGGAGTATCCAATAGCTAGAATGTAAGGTCATGGGGGATAAGTAGTGAGTTGCTGGGGGAGAAACTGAAGGTAAAAAAGGGGAAGAATAGGAGAGAACAATTTCCTTCGATTCTGTATAAGCCAGATCACTCATTATGTCATTGATTCTTGGCCAGACTCTAACTGGCTAAGGTTTGCTTTTAAAGATAAAGGTTTCAAGTGAGATAAGTTTAAGGTAGGCTGTGTGATGGCTACAATTCCTTAAGAGGAAAGATGGCTGCTGCATCTGGCTTGCTAGGGAATAGCCCCCTGGTAGGGGTGGGTCTGGTGCTCTTGGTGTCTGTTCTGTGGCATTGTGTTGCCTCGTTTGAAAATAATGACTAAGCATAAAAATTCCTCGTGGATAAACAGGATGAAACTCAAGTTTTAACTTAAACTCAATAGACACCCATTTACTGAGGAAATTGTTCTTGGAAAGGGAGCAGAACTCAGTGACAGCTATGCTTAGGCTCCTTCGATGCTTTTGTAATACCTCCCTGGCCAAGAACAAACACCTGGGGACATGGCTGCCGCTGTGGGACTGAAATTAAGCAGGCTATAAGCCCAGGGGTAGAGGCCAGCTCTCCTAAAAACTTGAGAAATTAGTAGGAGGTGCTATGCCAGGGACTGGAGTCAAAGTCTCTAAACATGGTTAGAAATGGAACAAAGACAAATCTCTTCAGAGCAGGGAAATACCACCGACTCAGTGCAAGTATAAAGGCATTCAGGTCATCCAGAAATTCAAACTCACCAGGACCTGCCATGGAGAATAGCTGAGATTCACATTTTGAGTTGACACTATGAATCAACAAGAAGAAAATATTCAGATCTCAGTATTCAGATTGAAGCAGCTAGAACTGTGGGCCATCCACCAGGGGGCAGTAAATCGAAGCATGGTCAACCTGGAACTTGAAGCAGATTTACTATTTATAGGCAATCTTTTGCATTTTATTACCAAACCAAGGAGCCATAACAATTCTTTCTATGGAAAAGGAGGCAACTCTAGAAAACTTCCAGAAACACAAACAATTACTTAACTTTAGGTGTGAGATGCTGGCATGATCTGGGCAGCTGGAATAAGATTATGCTTCAGTTTCATGGAGTCTGATCCCCAGCAAATAAGGTGTTCCTAGGCAGGGACAAGCAGATTGCAAACCCTGCTCAGATTGGAGAATGTCCCCTTTTTTTTGTTTCAGGAGTGGCATGGTGATCATAAGCAGAATTGCTTTGGTTCTGCAGTTACCTTTTCTTTAGGGTTTTGCAGACCTCAGGAGCTCAGGCTGGTCAGAAATTTGTGAGACAACAGACAATCCCATCTTTGCTTCTGTTGAGTTTTTCAAGAGCTTCTAATGGCTGTCAGCCCCATGAGGGAAATATTAAGTGAAAATACCTTTTCCTTACATTACCAGAAACACAGACTCTTCAGGAAGATGATATCACCTCAGAAAGCTAAGTTTTGTCCCTGGACTTGCTAAGAGAAGCTTCGAAGGGTCATAGAGCCTGAAAGGAATCACAGTCAGCTCAGCAAAGGAAGAGGAAGGAAACTGGGCATGAGATTCCATAATGTGAATAGAAGTCACATGGTAGCACCAAGAGAGATTATGCTAGTCTTTGTGAAACAGTACCAAGCTATAACTAGAGAGAGGCCATAACGATACATGCTAGCTAACATTTATTTTGTACCTGCCATGTGTCGGGCACTGTTCTAAAATGCTTACATATAATAACTTATTTAATCCACGCAAGAACCCTAGAGTGAAATACTATCATTTTTGTATTTTGCAGGTGAAGAAGCTGAGGTACAGAGATGTTAACATTCCACAGTAGGGCTTGGCAACTCATCTTGTGCTTTTACTACGCTGTTCTGCTTCACAAATGAGGCAGACAATTTTATTCGTTAGAGTGTCAGGGGGCAGAGTGCCAGAATTGATTATTACATGAAAGGAAGTTGTAAATTTGGGAGTTAGGGAAACATGTCATATAAGATATTTAGAAAGCATTTTATGTTTAATGCTATTTATCCTCGGTCCCTGACACTCCCATACTTTAGTATTAAAAGAATTATTGGTAAAAACCTATATTGTTCTTCAAGATTTCTGGAATTGAATTTATCTACTTTGAATGCAGCACTATGTAAAAAACAAACAAACAAACAAACAAAAAACTGGTTCATAAGGTGACCAACTATATTCAGGTTGCAATAGTTGGTTTAATTTTGAAGAAATTTTATCATTCATTATGCAGTGCTTTTTTTCTTTGTCTTTTACATAAAGTACTCAAAGTTATTAAAATACTTTAAAAGTTGGAAATTCAGAATAATAAAGACTGTAATGTGAGGTGGAATCACTCTGGCATAGTGGTTATAAGCACAGTGTGTGATGTTATCTTGTTTTGTGTCCCAGTTATGTGACCTCAGGAAAATCACGAGAACCCTCTAAGCCTTAGGACATTGTCTATAAAAGGGGGGAATAACTTTTATTTAACAGAAATTTTTAGAGTCACCAAAAACCCTATTAAATAAATGAGATTGTGACTGTAAAATGCTTGGCGCACAGCAAGAATATAATGTAATATATTAGTATTATTATTAGTGCTTCTCTTTTCTAATTGTTAATATCGGCTTTAGCTTGGATTGCAGAATACATCAGGTTAGACTGGACATCAAGTGATCTGACTGTGTTAACCTACTGTGTAGGCATTAGCAGCTACCAATAGTATCGGACACATCAACCACCCTCCACTTCTGAAGTGAGTTTTTTACCTGGCTTCTGATATCTCTCCCACTGCACTCACGACTTCTCTTCTTTCCTAGTTCTCGTTCATCTTCCTGTGTTCTTAATTTTGAGGCATGCCAAGGCCTCGTCCTTCGAACTCCCCTCTTCTTTATGGGCACTCATTCTCTTGGAATCTCTTTTTAACATTACATTTACATTGACTATTCCCAACTCTATATCTCCAAACTAGAACTAATATATTTAATTGCTTACTAACACCTCCACTTAAGTGTCTAATAGACTCAGCAAACTAATCATGCTCAAAACAAAACCCTTGGCTTTTCTACCTACAGTCTTCACTATCTCTAGTTACCCAAAAAGCAAAAATAAGTAACAACAACTACAAACTCCAGAAAACTTGAAGTCATTCTTGGTTCTTCTTTTTCCTCATGCACCACATCTGCTCCATTCCATCAGAAAATGCTATTGACTCCATCTTCAAAATATTTTCAGAATCTTACCACTTCTCACTAATTCTTCTGCTACCATCCAGGTCCAGGCTGCTATCATCTCTTGAATTCATTCTTGCAACTGCCTCCTAACTGGCTTTCCTTCTCCCACCTTCGCCTCTTCAGTCTGTTCTCAGTACAGTATTCACAGTGATCCATTTAAAACTTAACTAAGATCCTGTTCACATCCAGTGTCATTCAAACCAAAGCCAAATTTTAAAAAATGCCTATAAAACTGCATAATCAGAAAGTGGAGGTCACTTTCACCTCCACTTTTCTGACTTTTCCCCATTGCACTCTCTTTCTCTACCTCACTGGCTTCCTTGCTTTTCCTTGAGTATATCAGGATCACTCCTTTCTTAGAGCATTTGCACTGGTTTTTCTCTCTTCCTTGAGTACTTTGCTCCCAAATATTGGTAAAATGCACCCTCTCACCGCAGTCTTTGATCATCCTATTTACAATAGTAACCCCTAATTATCTTTATCTTCCTCCGTGAAGTTAAACTGGACTAAGACATTTGACTGCATTATTTTTTGGCAAAGTACTTATCACCTATTAATATGCTCTATATTTTACTATTTATTTTGTCTATTGTCTGTTTCCCCAAGTTGAGTATTTAAGCCCCATCTGGGCAGCATTTTTGCTGTTATGGCCAGTACTGCTATATTCCCAGTACTAGAACAGTATCTAGGTTTGGTGAACAGTAAAAACAGCCTCTGAGCAACATGATAGTCAATAATCACTGGTTAACGAAATGAACAATTAGTTTATTCTTTGTGAGACACAATTTTGGTACCTTACTGTATCAATTACTCCAACCTCGGGGAGCTTTAGTCAACAGGTATGACTGTATGCTAAGAGTGAATTTCAGTTCATTTGCAAGGCTAATTTCAAATATTTGTCATATATACACACATACATACGTAGATCTTGGCCTCTGCCATACTAAATGTTTAGTATAACATTTCCTTCGGGGGTATGTAGTTAGGGAAATCATCTTGGTTCTTATTTCTTACTCTCTACCAAAAAATAATATGTCTCAGCAGAGCTGAAAACAAACAGAAATGTATTTGTTTTTCTCCTCTTTAGTGTTTATAATTATTTTCTTTTCATCTCACTTGTGACACCACTGGTATTGCAAACCACAGAACTCAATACTAAAATTTTCCTGCTATTTGGAATTCAGACAATAGCTGCCTTCACCACCTGCTCTTTTCTTGCCAACAATTGGAAGAGCTATTATATTACATGCATGGACTGTCCAATGAGCAAAGGGCCAGGTGTCACTTTGAGTGACAGCCTTCCAGTTTGAAAAAACTGTAATTCTGTTCATTCAATTGAGTGATTGTGTGGCTGTGTGTCACTTTGCCTTCAGAATGTCTCCTCTCAACTTCCATTGTTTTGACTGCATTCTGAGTTAATGCTGCAAGGAGAGAGTAATGTAATGCAGAGAGCACTGGCAGTTTGAAGCATCTGCAAGCTGGGGCATATCTCTTGCTGCAGTGTTTATATCTTTGGCCAATAGTGACATAATTCCTCTTTTTTTTTTTCCTTACATGACAGGTAATTGGGATTTGTGCTTTCATTCTTCTATAAAAGGAAAAACATATTCATGTGGTCTGGAAGGGTTGAGTTCATCTAGTTCTAAGATTTGGATCTAATTCTTCAACATTTCTATATTAACTTAGTTGAATAAAAAGAATAAAACTATGGCTGTGCTAACTTGATTATATCTGTCATCTTATTCAGAGTGAAGATCATTGCATGGCTGATTTGGCTGCAGTTATTCTCATTTGATGTTACTGAATGTCAAGACAGCCACAACAATGAGCATGAAAATGAAGGGGTCTGGTTAATTCACCACAGGTGACAGTAAATGGACTGGTGTTTTTCTTAGCAGCATCTATCAAGGCTGTTTTTTCTCAAGCGTCCTGTGACGCTAAGTAAAAACATCTACATTGCCACTGACCCAGATACATAGCAGTATGATTGCTTTGGTTAGTTCAACAACCTCTTAAAAAGTAGGAAGACTTACCATTTTTCAGGGTCAGATCTTGAAGTAGATAGAAAAGGCATCTCCATAGAACAACTGGATTAGGGCTTGGGCAACTTATCCTTTATCCAAACAGTGGCATCATATTATGAAGGACACTTAGGCTGGGGACTGACTTCATTCTTTCAGGGAAGACTCTGTCCCTGGGCAAGGTTCTGAATCCTGTTTTAGAAAGATGAATATGTCAGACTCTTCTATGCATTTACCAAAATTCATTTTCTACTCTTCCTGGAGTCACAGTTCAATTTATCCCAGTCTTTCTATGGTTATCTGAGGCTAAATGACAGAATTTTGGCCAATGCAATTTGAGTGGAAGTGATATGTGTCACTTCTTTGTCAAAGTGGTTAAGAAGCAGGTGTGTCCTATCTGCTGGCTGAATGGAGGCACTCTAAGGACATAGATATGGGTGGGGCCATGAGACAGAAAGATCTTGAATTCATAAATGGAGATTACTTGACGAGAAACATCTGTATTAGAATATGACATGAGCTGTGTGCAGGTGTGTTAAGCTATTAGGATTTTAGGACTTACTTGTAAACAACAGCTAGCATTACTCCCTAATAGCCTTTCAGCCATAGACAGAATGAATAGGGAAGGGAAGATTCTGGGCTGCTCTTGCAGAGAGAAAGTAATTTTGGCTGATCCTGGAGTTGAGGCAATAGAGAATTTTGAAGAAATATTTATTATGTTAGATGTAAAGGATGTATTAAAACAAAGAGACAAAGATAACCTCAATATTTTAAGTTGAGAAATTAGAATAGTAATTACCTCAAACAAAAAGGGGTAATTGGAAAGAGCTGAAATGGGGATAATGATTACAAAGTAGATGTAGTAAACGTTGTTTGTCATATGAGAAATATAAGGAGTTGGAAATACAGGTTGGGAAACTAGGTGAGAGCTCAAGGTGTAGCTTCAGATTTACAAGTCATTAACATCTGCAAAAAAACTGAGAGGAGTGGTAGATGAGAAGTGTGATGGTAGCACATATGAGGATACTACTGTTAAGAGAGACATAGGGATCAGTAAAATAGACAACAACCACAGCACAAATGAAAAGAAAGAGCAATGTGGTGGCAGAGAAGAGCATTTAAGTAATTTTTTTTTGACGTTGACAATTGATTCAGGTAATCAAAAACTACAAGAAATGAGAAAGAGCTATTTACTTTGACTTTTTTAGGCTCCTTCCTGAGGGCATCCCTCTGAACCTAATAAATTTACATATGTATATAATGCTGCAATGTAATTTTAAAGGGTGAACACTAGGCTGGCCTAGTCTAAGTTTAGGGCAAAGAAAGCTTGGGAAGCCATAAGACACATTTGAGATTTAGTATATGTATCACATCTGTCAGATAGTTTTTGAGCATCTTTTATATACTAAGCCTTAAATAAAATGGATAGAATAGATGGTTACACCACTGGCCTTAATACAGAGTCATAGGTGCCCTGATGTGCTTATAAACAAGTGCCTTAGGGACACAAGGTTGGGATTAATGGAGTTTTTTCAGGCCTGTGAGGATGGGTCAGAGAAAAGATGATATCAAAATGAATTTCAAACAGAGAGTAAAGAATGAACAAGGGGTTTTGAAAAAGCCCATGGCCAGAAAAGGACTGAGGAATGGCGAGAGGTCATATGTGGCTGGATTTCTGAGTGATGAAGCTGGAAGACTTTTGGAACTTATCCTGTTGCAGTGTGGTTCTACTGAGGATTTTAAATAGAGTAGGGACATGGATTTGTGCTTTGGAAATACAGTTCCGGTAGCCTTGAGAAGAATAGATTAGAGATGGTAGAAACTAGAAATATGGAGGCCCATTGAAAGGTTATAACAATTGTCAAGTAAGAAATAATGAGAGTTGGTAAGTAGAATAGTAAGCATGAGCAGGAAAGAGGGGACAGATTTGAAACTGTTTTAGAATTGGAAATGGTAGAATTCTCTGACTGATTGGATGTGAAATGCTTAAATTTGAGAAAGTCATTACAGGTGAAGATAGTGGTAGGGAATTGGTATTATACATCTAGATTATTCACTAGATCCAATCTGAGAAAAAAAATTGCCTTCATCCTCAAAGAATTTCCAGAATACCAACTGCTTCTCATCATCTCTGTTCCATACCAAGCTGCCGACCTCTCTGGCCTGAGTTATTACAATGCCTCTAGTTTCTGTTTCTACCCTTGGCTTTCTATAGTCTATTCTCAAAGCAGCAGCCAAAATTATCCTGCTAAAATATAAGAAAAAGCCTTTCCTCTATACTTTTCAATTGCTTTCCACGTCTCTCAAAGTAAAGCCAAAATTCTCACATGATTTACAAGGGATTATCCAATCTGCCATTCCTTCTGTTCCCCTCTCATCCACACATACACACTTATACACCTGTTGTCTGCTACTTGGCTCCCTTAGCTCCAGCATCACTGGCTTCCTTGTGTTTCTTATAGTATACCAGGTACACTTCTGCCTCACACACTTGCATTTGCTTTTGTCTCTGCTGGAAATGCTCTTGCTTGAAAATCTGCATGGTTCTACTGTCACTGTTTTTTTCAAGTCTTCGCTCAAATGTCATACTCACAAAGAGGTCTTCCCTGGTGACTCTACAAAATGTAGGAATGCCCTCTGTTTCCCCTGTTCCCTGCTTAGTTTTGATTCCCAGCATTTTTCATTCTTTAACATACTTGTTTGTGAACTTAATTACTTTATTGTGTCTTCGTCATTAGAATGCAAGCTTCATAAGGGTGGTACGAAAAATATTTTTTAATGCTGTATCAAAGAGTGCTTGACAAATAGCCAATGCTCGATATTTGTTGAATGAATACAACAGGGAACTACAACTTAGAACAAAAAGGTTAAAACTGGGGAAATTATTTTCATAATAAAAAATATTGAGAAATATTCCAAGATCTCCATCAGTCAACAGTTATTCGTTAATATTTCACCAAAATGCTTTTACGCATTTAAAACACATTACCTAAGTAATTAATAACAAAAGAAATTATATAGTTATTATTGATTTTTAAATGTTAAAACTAGGATTACAAGAAGAATTTTGAGGACATGTAGAATAAAAAGCATGGCCTAAAAACATGTCTCTTGGTTGGAGTAAGGAGTGGCATGAGAAGATAATCCATGTCACTTCTGTGAATTCCAAATCACATTGGAAGGCTGGATGCAGAGGGTTGGTGACAGGTTGCAAATCATTTAAGGGCTCAGACACCTCTAGTATTTATACTTCATTGAGATAGTCAAAGGGAATTTAATTCTTATCTGTTCTCCACTGTAAACCATTACATTGAAAATCATATGACAACATACATCATCACTCTCCCAACATTTCTAAACAATTCACCGATGATGTAACTATAAAATATAAGCTTTAGGGAAATATATCTTATACAATGAATGAAATGTAGGTGGAAAATATTATAATTGTATGATATCTGAACAGAATAATCCTAACAGTGAAAAAGTTAAAGATAATAAAGTCTGTCTTTATGAATTGTATGATTGATTCATCCATTTGTCAACATCGAATGAATTTTTCCTTTGTGCTAGACAATGTTCTAAATGGTAAGGATGCAAGATGAACAAAAAATAATGCTCATTGCAAATCAAATTCTCATTGTAAATAGGAACACAGGCAGGAAAACGAATAATTATTTTACTGTATAAAATATTATAATAGAGTTAAACAAAAGATGCTATGGGAGGCAACGAGAAGAAAATGTCCAATCACAAAGGTCTTTTGTTTGTGGTATTCAGAATGTAACTGTGAGGACAAAAAGTAGTATACATGCTTTTGTGCATCTATATAGGCTTATAGTAATGTAAAAATGAATATGGGGAATTATAACTTTATACTGTTTTTAATTAATCAAATTGATAGCTGAATTTATGAATGATGTAGCATCCCTGCAGATGACTGTGTGTTCGGCAGTTGAAATTTGATTCTGAAATTCAGGGCAGATCTTAGGACTAGAAAGCAGCATTTCGATATTATGATTTATAGATGATAAAGCTACAATAGCAAATAAGATTAGTCAGAGAAAATAGAGCAAGAAGAGGGTTCAATTCTTATGTGGGTACTTATATATGTATGTATTTAAGGATAGGTGAAGGAAGAGAAGTCTGCGATACTAATGGTGGAAAAATATCAAAGGAGTTAGAGTCTAACTAGAAAACCCACTTTAAACATCAAGAAGGGAAAATATGAAGAAAAAAATTATTAATCCTGTCAAATCCTTTTTTGCATCAACTGTAATTATTAACATGAAATATTATTAATAAAATATTGCAGATAGCCTCTTAAATTGATGGCTAGACTCAAAATTTTAAAATGGTTTTATTACTCTTTAAAATATTAGACACCCTCATACCTACAGAAAGTAATTCAGCAACTATAGGAAAAAAATCATCAAATATAAAGTTTCCAATGTGGTCTATTTTGTGAGCAAACATATTACCCAATTTTTATTAGTTCAATAAGAGTTACGGCTTTTTTAAAAAATCAGGTTTGGGTAAAGTTCACATGATTCCTAGATTTTCAAAATCTACCTTACAAGGCCATAAGGAAGGTATAGCATGGATCCAATTTTATGGTATCTATTTATATTTTTTTCCAGGTCACTTGTTTCTTTCCTAATATTTCCTATAGAGTTTCTCTGTGGTTTTCAAATCCCACTGCCATATTTTTGAAGTACTTGACATTCATCTTTTTGTGGGCTCAGATATTTCTGGAACATTAAATCACATAGCCTAATACAACACAAATAATGGCATTTTTGCCTATGTGGTGCATCCATTTCTTACCAAGTTTAGCGGCCACACTATCCAGTAAACGAAAGAGCTGGCACTAAGGAAGTTTGGGTCGCTGGCGGGCAGCAATATGATTACTAGCTGGAAGAAATGTGGATGAGTTGGTCTATGTCTAATCCTTTTGTGGCTTCCTGTGTGACACACTGTAATGAAAACATCACCACAAATTATGAGAATTGTCAAAATAGGCTAGCAGAATATATTTTTGCTCTAGAGTTTGCTAACCAAAAATGTGCAGTGTGTTGTACTACACACATGGGCTGCTTTCACTCAGTGGATACACAGAGGAGTTGAGCAGTTAACATGTGATAAAGAAGTTAAATCCTCTTTGAAGTCAGTGGATTGTGTTCCGGAGGATTGTTGTTTCATAAATTGAAATACAGAAATAGGTTGAAAGTCAAGTTTCACTTCTGGGGCTAAAATAATATTTGCTTTTGTCAGGTATTTAGTTTGAATATTTGCTTTTGTTAGATATTTAGTTTGAATATGAAAAATAGTCATACCATTTCTACCTTACCAATATTTAAAACATTTTGAGTGTATAATGTAACACAGACAACTCTTTTTTATAAAATTATTAATTTAGGTCCTTCCAGAAAATTTATATATTGCTTATTTGCTTGGGCCATGTAATACAAATGAAAGTTCTTTGGGAAATTAAAAGGTCTTAACCAATTCACTATTGAAATCACACCATTAGAGGAATAATAGATATAGTGCCAAGTGCTTTTCAATGATTTTCTCACACTTCTCCCATGAGTTCTAGAGATATACACTACTCTCCTCCCATTCTACAGATGAGGTAACAGAGACAAGCACACACAGGGAGCAAGAGCAACATCACAGTTCAAATCCAGGAAGTTTGATTCCAGAGCCCATGCCCTTAGCCACTCACCTAGTCTTTGCCCACCTCGGTATACTTTTTCACGTACTGCCACGGTGAGGCAGGCAAGTAAAGACAACTATTCTTACTTTGAAGATGAGGTTCATAGACAATTCAATGGCTTGCACAGGGTCTGATTAAAAAAAAAATCTGTGAAAGATTAGACTAAATTCTAGGTTTCTTTTACTTTAGGCTTGTAATGTTAATCAATTCATTTCTTTCAGAGAGACTAGAATATTTCCTAGGTAAAAAGCAATGAAATGTTCTAATGTAGTATATATGTACTTAAAAAATATCATTAACATTTCCCTTAAGGATAACAAAATATGAAAGAGAATTAACTTTTCTTTGATGCATTAATTCAGTAAGTAGTCTTGAGGGGGCCAGAAGTAAAGCTTGGGAAGTATCTGGTTCATAAGTAGTAGCTGAGGTCGTCAGAGAAGAAGAGGGGAAATATTATGAAAGTATCATACCTTAGTCATAAGAAAATGAACCCCCCCAAAAGATTTTGATGCATATGATTAAAAGTTCGAAATAGTTCAAGACAATTACTTTATTTTAAATGCTTCCCACAGCCACTCCCACAAACCTAAAAAACCAAGTCAGTTAAACACATACGTAATACATCTAAAGCACTAAGCAGAGGAGGCCAAAGATGACTGACACTGAGCCCCAACTTTACAAGGAAGGTCTTTTTAATAAGAAATAAGCACTAGGGCAATAGTGTTAATATGAGGTAGAATGTGAGAAGTGCCATAAGCAAAGTAAAAAATACAATGGCTCAAGGAAGGGTGAGAGCACATCTGGTTGGAGGAAATCCAGAAAGTTTTATAGGGAAACATTTTGTAGGATGGGTAGGGTTTCAAGAAAAAACAGAAGTGTGGGGTGCGGACAGTGGGGGAGTTTCAAGAAAGTGGCTTTCAATCTACAAACTGAGAAAGAGAACAAAAAGTTTATATTTTACCATAATTTCTTAAAATTACACCTAGTTTTACTAGTTCTTTGGAAAGAATAGAAACATAAAATATACTATAATTAAATCTAAAAGTTTTATTGAGAAGGCTTTTCTTTCAGGGAAGTTAAATTGTGTGATCAAGATAATCTGAATGATTATGTCCTGTGTAGTAAGTGGGAACTAAAAAAAAAAAAAAAAGAGTACTTAAGTAATTGGCCTTTTAAGAAGTCACTGGAAAGTTAAAAATAGAGTTAGTACCATCTTTGGAGTTTCTTCTACTTCACTTCTTAGCACAAGATGACAGATTATAAAAGCTTACTTCTGGAACTGAAAAATGGATATTAATGAAATAAGTAGAAAAATAAGTAATCTACAGTTTTTTATAATAATTTCTTCTTAAAAATGGTTAAGTTTACAAAGGTCTTCCACTTTTTAGAAACATCCAAAAGCTGTTTCTACATGATAAAAATCTCTCAGCTCATCATGGTAGAATGTCTGAGACTCATAAGAACATACCAAATACATTTTACTTATCAATTGAATGAAACTACCGGAAGGTTGCTATGCTGAACACAACCCATATAACAAACATGTATGGCAATTCCCTGTGGACCTATTGGATTGCGGTGGTAACGGACGGTGAACTCGATCCTTAGCTAATAGTCTGAGATTCTCCCTTTTCTCAGAGTACAAAGCATCACATTTTTAGCAGTTAATTATGTTTTAAGTAACAAAGACAACATGATGATTCAGAGTAGAAGAAATTAAGGGATGTAGAATCTGCAATGAGTAAATTTGAATATGAGAATGGTCAAATAGTTTTTATACAATATTGTCAGGCTGATTTAGTTGAAGCTTGAAGTTGTTTTAGTGGACTCAAACTTCATTCAATTCCTGAGAAGGAAGAAATTTTCTACTGAGTGAAAATAATGTTCTAATCATATGATTTAAGGCCCTTCTAATGTGATTTTCTGTTAATTTGATGACAGGAATTTAGTCTAAACTCACAAAGAACTAACTGATCAATCCATGATAACAGAAGACTTAGAAGTCCTATGTTTAAATGACTCAAGTGCATTAAGAGCTTTAAGAAAAAAATTTTTAAAAGATTTGTGGTATTACTTTTTATGTTATTTCTATATTCAGTCCCTGTTCGCCTTTATTTAAAGATAGACTTTTTAAAATGTTTATCTTTTTATTAAGTTTATTGGGGTAACAATGGATAATACAATTATATAATTTTCAGGTGTACATTATAATTTCACATCTGTATACTCTATTATGTGTTTACCACCCAAAGTCCAGCTTTCTTCAGCTACCATGTATTTGATCCCCTTTACCCACTTCACCCTCCCCCTACGCGCCTATATTTGACCCCCTTTACCCATTCTACATCTCCCCTCCTTCCCCACCCTCTGGTAACCACTAGTCTTTAGTCCATGTCTATGAGTCTCTGTTTGTTTGTCCTGTTCATTTGGTGCTTTTAGGTTTATACCCCACATATAAGTGATATCATGTGATTTTCAACTTATTCTGTCTGGCTTCTTTTTGCTTAGAATGATTATTTCAAGGTCCATCCATGTTGTTGCAAATGGCAGTATTTCACCTCTTCTTATGGCTGAGTAATATTCCATTGTATATATGTACCACAGCTTCTTTAGCCAATCATCTATCACAGGACACTTTGGTTGCTTCCATGTCCTGGCCACTGTGAATAATGCTGCTATGAACATCGGTATGCAAATATCTTTATGGATAAGAGTTTTCAAGTCTTTGGGGTAAATACCCAGTAGAAGGATTTCTGGGTCATATGGTAGATCAATTCTTAGTTTTCTGAGGAACCTCCATACTGTTTTCCATATTGGCTATACCAATCTACAGTCCCACGAGCAGTATATGAGGGTTCCTATTTCTCCACATCCTCTCCAACATTTGTTATTTCTTGTCCTGTTGATTATAGCCATTCTAACAGGTGTGAGATGGTATCTCATTGTGGTTTTGATCTGCATTTCTCTAACGGCTAGCGATGTTGAGTATCTTTTCATATATTTTTTTGCCATTTGTATGTCCTCTAGGGAGAAGTGTCTATTCAGGTCCTCTGCTCATTTTTTGATTGGATTGTTTGTGTGGGGTATTTTTTGTCGTTATTGAGTCGTATGCATTCTTTGTATATTTTGGACATTAGGCCTTTATCGGAGGTGTTGCTTCCAAATATATTTTTCCATTTAGATCATTGTCTCTTTAGCTTGTTGATGGTTTCTTTTGCTGAGCAGAAGTTTTTTAGTTTGATGTAGTCCCATTCATTTATCTTAGCTTTTACTTCCCTTGCCTTTGAGGTCAAATTCACAAAATCCTCTTTAAGTCCAAGGTCCTTGAGTTTAGTTCCTATGTTTTCTTCTATGCATTTTATTGTTTCAGATCTTATATTCAGGTCCTTAATCTATTTTGAGTTAATTTTTGTGTGTGGTGATAGACAACAGTCTAGTTTCATTCTTTTGCAGGTGGCTTTCTAGTTTTCCCAGCACCATTTATTGAAGAGGCTTTCCTTTCTCCATTGTATGTTTTTGGCTTTTTCATCAAAAATTATTTTCCCATATAAATATGGGTTTACTTCTGTATTCTAGATTCTGTTCCACTGGTCTGTGTGTCTGTTTTGCTGCCAATACCATGCTGTTTTGATTACTGTTGCTTTGTAGGATAATTTGAAGTTGGGCAGAGTGATGCCT
>NW_006436298.1:32991063-33025951 GCF_000325575.1 Pteropus alecto | reverse complement strand
TTGCATTTATCTATGTGCATATGCTGAACCATCCTTGTGTCCCTAGGATGAAGCCCACTTGATTGTGGTGTATAATCTTTTTAATATGTTGCTGTATTTGCTTTGCTAGTATTTAATTTAGGATTTTTGCATCTGTGTTCATGAGAGATATCGGTCTGTAGTTTTCTTTTTTTGTGTTATCCTTACCAGGTTTTGGTATAAGAGTAATACTGGCTTCATAAAATGAGTTGAGAAGTACAGGCTACTCTTCAATTTTTTGGAAGAGTTTGAGGAGAATAGGTTTTAAATCTTCTTTGAATGTTTGGTAGAATTCACTGGTGAAGCTATCTGGTCCTGGACTTTTACTTTTTGGTAGGATTTTGATGATTGTTTCAATTTCCATATTGCTGATCAGTCTATTTAGATTTTCCAGATCCTCTTGATTCAGTCTAGGAAGATTGTATTTTTCTAAGTACTGGTCCATTTCTTCTATACTTTGGCATTATATACTTTTTCATAGTATTCTTGTATGATCCTTTGTATTTCTGTGATGTCAGTCATAATTTCCCCTTTCATCCGTGATTTTGTTTATTTGTGTCCTTTCTCTTTTTTCTTTAGTGAGTCTAGCTAGGGGTTTGCCAATTTTATTAACCTTCTCAAAGAACCAGCTCTTTGTTGCACTTATTTTTTCTATTGTTTTATTTTGTTTTCGATTTCATTTATTTCTGCTCTAATTTTGATTCTTTCCTTCTGCTGACTTTAGGCTTCATTTGTTCTTCCTTTTCTAGTTTTTTAAGATGAAGTGTTAGATTGTTTATTTGGGCTCGTTCTTATTTTTAGAGTTAGGCCTGTAATGATATGAACTTTCTTCTTATGACCGCTTTTGTCACTCTTGCCGTGTCCCAAAAGTTTTGATTTGTTGTACTATCATTATCATTTGTTTCTATGTATCTCTTGATCTTTCTATTCCTTCCCTGAAACAGTTATTCTTCAGTAGCATGTTGTTTAATCTGCATGTATTTGTGGTTCTTCCTGATTTCTTTTTGCAGTTGATCTCTAGTTTCAAATCATTATGATTAGAGAATATGGTTGGTATGATTTCAACCCTCTTGTATTTGTTGAGGCTATCTCTGTGTCCCAGTATGTGGTCGATTCTTGAGAATGTTCCATGTGCACTAGAGAAGAATGCATAAGCATCTGTTTTGGGATGGAAGGCTCTGTAAATGTCAATTATGTCCAGCTGGTCTAATATGTCATTGAAGGCTGTTATTTCCTTATTGATTTTCTGTTTGGATGATCTGTCCTTATCCGACAGTGGGGTATTTAGGTCCCCTACTATGATAGTGTTTTGGTCTGTTTCTCCCTTCAGTTCTGCTAGTAATTGCTTTCCATATTTCGGGGCTCCCCGATTGGGAGCATAGATATTAATAAGTGTTATGTCTTCTTGATGCATGATTCCCTTTATCATTATGAAGTGTCTCTCAGTATCTTTACCTTTTTTATTTTGAAGTCTATTTTGTCTGATATTAGTATCGCTACTCCCACTTTTCTCTGAATGACATTTGCTTGGAATATCATTTTCCACCCTTTCACTGTGAGTCTATATTTGTCTTTGGAGCCGTGATGTGTCTCCTGGAGGCAGAATATGGTTGGGTTTTGTTTTTTGATCCATTCTGTAACTCTAGCCTTTTTATTGGTAAGTTTAGTCCATTTACATTTAGGGTGATTACTGAAATATGTGATCTTCTTATAGCCATTTTACCTTCTGTTTTCTAGTAGCTCGGCATTTCCATTGCTTCCTTCTCCTTGTATTTGTTTTCTTTATTTTGGTTGGCTTTTGTGGGTTTTGCCTTTGGTTCTTGTTTTACGTTCTATACTTCAGTTCTGAATCTTTGGTGTGTGTTACCATTATGAATATGTAAAGGATAGTTATATATATACAGTTGTCCATTTTCTTCTGTGCGTGCCTTATCTCCATTCCCCTTTGCGAATTTGGATCTTTGAATCCTCCCCTATCAGTCATTATTATCTCAATTTGTCTCTAGAAATGCTGAACGTTCATTACTATCTTGTTATAGCAATTTTATTCTTATTATTGTAGCTTATAATGCCCTATTCTCAGTAAGGATTGCACTCCTCTGCTTCTATTTGCCTGATAGTCACTTTACTCCTAACAATGTATTTTATTTTTTGGTCATTTTGTTTTAGGTGAGCTGACCCTTCAGTATTTCCTGTAGTGCAGGTCTTGTAGTGGAGAATTCCCTCAATTTTTATGTCTGGAAAGGTCTTAATTTCTCCTTCATATCTAAAGGAGAGCTTAACTGGATACATTATTCCAGGCTGGAAGTTCCTTTCACTTAATAGTTTAAATATTTGATTCCATTCCTTTCTGGATTGCAAGGTTCGAGCTGAGAAGTCCGATGATAATCTAATGGGTTTTCCTTTACAAGTTAATGTTTTCTTTTCCCTGGCTGTCATGAGAATTCTCTTTGTCATTGATTTTCAATAACTTTAATACAATGTGTCTTGGTGAAGGCCTTTTTGGGTTGAGATAATTGAGTGTTCTGTTGACTTCTTGAATTCCAAGCTTCAGCTTAGATTCTTTAGATTTGGGAAAATCTTGTTCACTATTTATCTGAAAGTGCTTTCTAGTCCCTGCTCCTTTTCCTTGTCTTCGATAATGGCCATTATTCTTATGTTTTCTCTCCTGATGGTATCGGCTAGTTCTTGTATTTCTCTTTCATTATTTTTCATTCTTCAGTTTCTCTCTTCTTCCTTCTGATTTATTTCTAGATTTCTGTCTTTGATATCACTGATCCCTTCCTCCATTTGGTCAACTCTATTTCCCAAGCTCGCTATTTCATTTTTCAACTCTTGCAGTGTGTGTTTGTGTGTGTGTGTGGGTTTTTTTTTTTTTTTTTTAATCTCCAGAAGGCCTATTCAGTTCTTTTTGAGGGTTTCAATCTCCTTCCTCTGCTCATTTGGTTGTTTTTTCAATTCCTGAAATTGTTGATATGACTTGTTGTGGAACTCACTGATGTTTTTCAGAAGTACTGTCCTGAATTCTCTGTCATTTAAGTCGCATTTTCTTATGTCTGTAAGCTTATTTTCTGGAAATTTTTCTCTTTCTTTCTGAGATGCCTTGTCGTCTTGGTTGTTCATGGATTTAATGGACTATTTCTTTGCCTGGGCATTGATGGAAGTGTATTCTGCTATTTTTTCAGAAAGAAGATTTATTATTTAAAGGTCTCTCTTTAGCTTGCTGCAAAGAAGCCACTTTTGTTTAGGTGGTGTCTAAGCTTCATGGATTCCTGCTTTATATAATGCCTTAAAAATGCCCTTTTATTTTCTTATAGATATTTAATCACACTCGCTACCCTCAGTTTCAGTGATGGTCTCAGCAGTGTTTGCTCAGATTCCCCTGGGGCTCCGCAGTGATTGGTCTCGGAGGGCGTGAGGGGAGGGGCCCTCTGGGTTGGGAGTTGGGGGCTGCGGCTCAGCCTCAGTTTTGCAACTGCAGCCAGTAAAAATCAACTCTGTTTCTCTGTGGTCCCTTCCTGTTTCTCTGCTTTCTGCCTTGATGACTTGGCCCTGCCGCTGGCTGTGTGGAAGTCACAGAACTCCCAGGCAGGGCTGTTCAGGGAAATTGGCACAGCTTCTCCCCTTCCCCTCTTCCTGCAGGGAGCTCCGAAGGCTGCAAGAGGCACCTGGGGTTCTGGCTTATGATAGCTCTTATGTGCAGATCCCACACTCAGATGTGCTGGTGTACAGTTTAGGTGTTTTTTGTTAAGTTTTAGATGTCCAGTTTATTGCTGTTTCAAGGAGAGATCTGGGGCTGTCTCTCACTCAGCCATGTTTTCCCAACTCCTCAGATTTTATTTTTTAGAGCAATTTTAGTTTTGCAGCAAAACTGAGCAGGAAGAATAGAGTTCTCATATGCCTCTATCCCCATGTATGCACAACCCCCTCCACTATGAACACTCTGCACCAGAGTTGTATATTTGTTACAATTAATGTACCTATACTGACACATCATTATCATCCATAGTTTATGTTAGGGTTCACCTTGGTGGCGTACATTCTAAGGGTTTGGAAAAATATGTCATGACATATATCCAACACTGTGGTATCATGCAAAATATTTTCAAGGCCCTAAAATCCCCAGTGTTATGCCTATTCATCCTCCCTTTCCCAACTCCTGGCAACCACTGGTCTTTTTAGTGTATCCATAGTTTTGCATTTTCTAGAACATGAGCTATTTGGCATCATATAGTATGTAGACTTTTCAGATTGGCTTCTTTCACTTAGTAATACACATTTAAGTTTTTTCCATCTTTTCATGGGTTTGTAACTCTTTTCTTTTCAGTACTGAGAAATATATTCCATTGCCTGTATGTACCACAATTTCTTTACCCATTCACCTACTGAAGAACATCTTGATTACTTTTAATCACCTTTCCTTCTCTTTTTGCTCTCTTCCATTTAACTAAAGATTCCTTTACAAACATATACACCACAAAAGTAGAGGTTCTAAGATTTAAGTGTTCTCAGGTATCTTTTTTTCAAAATACGGATTCCTTGAACTCATTGTCCAGAAGTTATGATTTTGCAGGTATGATTGGATCAAAGGAATCTGCTAGTTGAGCAAACTCCTGCCAGGTGTTCTAATAGAGATGGCCCCAGAATGCACTTTGGCATAGAAGAACTTTAATGCTAATAAATCAAGTGCTAGGGCATTAAAACAAGTAAATAAAAATAAGCAGCAAAAGATATGCTAAATACTATTAAAATTCAAGATCTCACCAATTAAAAAAGCAAATAATATCAAATTGCAGTAATGCTTCTGAGTGATATTTATAAGATTCTCTATCAGAAACAATGGACATGCAAAGATGTAGATGACCATGTATGTAACTAATGGATCCAGAAGATTATAACCAGGCTCATGAGAAAGCACTGAAAGTGGTGTTAGTATTTATTGACATGACTTGACTATGAGTTTTCTTATTTGATACTGATAATTCCCCCAAATTTATATTTTCAGAGTGAATACATCACTAATGGGCCAAAGGTGGAAATTAATTCTTTAGATAATTTGTTTCCAGATGGTGGTACTTTCTAGAAGAGAATTTATATTAAAGTAAAAATAGATAGAACATGAAGGTGAAACTCATTTCACTAGTCTATGGGCTCATTTTGTGATAAATATTTTCTGATTTCATTTTTTTGTTTGTCTTATTAAAATTTCACTCTGCCCATGCCCATGGTATTTCGAATGTGATCTATGTGTAGCAACATGTATTTCCAGAGTGACACAGGATCTGATTCTTCTCTGAGATAGTACTCATAAGAAGCTTTATTCATTTAACAGCATATACCCTTTCTTTGAAAATTTATTTGAGAGATATTAAGAAAAATATGGTAGAGCCAAACCTTGTATGTGTCAAATTGAACAGGTTATATATTCTCCATTTTAAAACTTTAAGATCTTTAGTATTTTTTCAAGGAATATATAAAAAAATTCCCTTCACCTAATAATTAAACCTATTTTGGTAATAGTTAGCTTAATTTTATTATTAGCTTTTCAAGAACAATATGAACAAAACTTTTTTTATAATTTGTCCCTAGAAAGTAACTGTCAGCTGTCAATTTTATCACAACTCAGATACTTTTATGGGTGAAATCCAACATTAGTTAACTCCTCCCTCATCTCATGGACTAATATGTTCTGAATGTAACAGCTTGATTTATTCATTTAAAAACTGTTTATTGAGAGCCTACCTTGGGCAGGGCATTGTTCTAGGCACTTAATGCAAATGAAACCATTCCAGATTCCATCATTCAGTTCTAACAACTTTTTCTATTAAAAACATTTACAGGGATGAATCATTCACACAATTGCAAAAAAATTACACAATGTGCTATTGTTAGAAGGAAAATATAAAGGTTTCTCCTCATCTTAGCCTGCTTGTATTCAATTCCTCACGGTTAACCATTTTTCAAATATTCAAAGGCATACTTCTAGACAGTTTTCTATGCATGTATAAGAATACAAATACACATATAGAAACATTTACTTAAACTATTTAAAATAAAATAGAACATTAAAAGTATTGTTTAGCAACATGCTTTTAAGTTTTAGTAAATATATTTGTACATGCTAATCATCACATTCTTATTAGCAGATAGTATCCTATTACTAGTCATTAATTCGCCTTACTTTTTTTTTGCTATTTACAATAGTATAGTGAATGTAGTTATGCATATAATCTGATATTCTTTATGTTAATATTTACATATGATAAATCCTAAAAAAAAAATCTTAGCATTAGAGTTTCTAGGTCAAAAACAGATTTATTTAAAAGTTTTAACAGGTACTATCAAATGATATTTATATTAGTTTTCTAATGTTGTATAACAAATTCCACAAATTTAGTGGCTTAAACAATACACATTTATTTTCTCACGGTTTTCAAAGGCCAAGAGTCCAGGCAAGGTTTAGCTAGGTCCTTTGATCAGGGTCTTACAAGGCTGCAACCAAGGTGTCACATGGGGCTGGGGCCTCATCTGAAGCTTGGGGCCTCTTCCAGGCTCACTTGGTTACTAGCAGAATTCATTTCTTTGCAACTGTAGAACTTATGTTGGCTTGCTTCTGCAAGACCATAAGGACAGATTCTCTGTTTCTTCTGACTCTACTCTCTAGATCTTCTCTTAAAAGGTTCATCTGATTAGATTAGGTCTATCCAAAATAAAATCTTTTCAATTAACTTAAAGTTGACTAATTACACCAGTAAGTTCTTTCACTTTTGCCATCTAATGCAATATTATCACGAGAATGATATTCTGTAATTTTTGTCATGTTCTATTGATTAGAAACAAGTTGTAGGTGTCACCCACATTAAATGTGAGAGGAGTAGACAAGGTACCACAATATTCTAAGTGTTATAATAAACTATATTCTCATTGAACTTTTTGAGGAGGCTTTTATTAAGCATGGTTTAGTCAGAAAAACAGATGTTACTCTATGAATTCCATAAATGAGATTTAAGTACTTGGAGTTAGAAGCCATTGGAGGAGCTAGGGAAGCAGATCCAGATAGCTGCCAGCAATGATTTTTGGCTGTAGCAAACACATGGGTGGTTCTTTAGAACTTGCCAGTAAATTGCTAAAATCAAGAATTTCTGGGAAGCTCTGACCAACTACCTCAGTCAGCAGCAGGAAAATGGGTGGGTCTCTAGAGCTAGTCAAAATCTCACATCTGCACACTCATCTGGCTGCAACAACCTCTGGAGAATGATGATTTTTACCTCCATTTGGCTACCCTAATCTGGCACAAGTGTGTCTCACTAGCATGGTACCTGGAACCATGCAAATCGAAGAAAGGTAATGCCTGGCTTCTGTTCTGTGATAAAAGAGACTTAAAATGGGTAGGGGTTAGTGGGGGGAATAGTGATGCTTAGCTAACATCATACAATCTAGTACCCATTACCCACATCCATTTCAACAGTAAAAATGAGGAGTTTTAAAATTTGCCATTCTGAGATGTGTAAAAATAGTTGTGTGCAGTTAGTTTTAACTTTCATTTCCTTGATCACCAGTAAGGTGGATCATCTCTTTGTTCTAACATTTTAATGCAATCTGAGCAGTGCATGTTTTATCTCCTGGAAGACGCTACTACAAACTTTGGAAGTCCAAATCTATTCCTACATAAAATATTCATGCTGCCCCCAGTATCCCCATTTAACTACTGATTTCAAAAGAAAAGAAATGGAGCCAACTCTGGAAATCTAGCTTCATCCTTCATTTTCAGGGTTTTGTTAAAACTACTCTATCATAGAGAAAAATGCTTAAATATTAAAACAAGTCCAAAGATCAAATGGCACAGATAAATCTAATGAGTTAAATAGGGAATGATTAAAGGGAATACAACACTTTCTATTAATGTCTTAGTGTTAAACTTAGAATTTATCAGTGTTGATTGTTATGTTTTACATTTAAAAGGTAATTTGAATTTCTTCCTTTTAACTTCATATCTAGTGATAAACTGTTGCTTCTAGACACAATAAGTGGGTAACACACACACAAAAATGCTTTATAGTCAGATGCCTATGTCATCAATACTTCAACGGCTAAAAATGGGGCCTAGTGGCAATCATTGCTATTATAAAAAATTATTATGTTTAATCTCTACATACTGTTCAAACTTGGAAAACACACACAGATATTTCTTTTATGTGACATTTTTTGTCTCACATATTAGGGAGAAAGCCTTTAGGCTCAGTTTAGCTATTACATTTATATGCTGTATATTATAAAGCTTTGCTTTTATTTTAGAGATGTCCATTATGATTCAATTTTTAATTTGATCAACAGAAAACTAGGTGAACAGCAAATAAGCTGAATTTCTCGGCAAGCCTGGATATGATTTTAAAAAATTTTGTTTATTATTGAATGCATTATATGTACTCTACAAAAATATTATTTCAGTTGCTATCCACTGAGCAACAATTCAACCCATTATATCAATATAATATTTTTAGAATGTTTCTGAGCTATTGAATGTATAAAGCAGGGAATTGCTAATTGCAATAAGAAATAAACCGCTAAAGTTCAGTGGCTCAAAACAATAGAAGTTAATTCTTACTCATGGTACCGTCTGATATAGGTGTTTCTATATGCAGGCAACTTTCCTCCATGTGTTGATTCAGGGATCCAGGTTTCTATTATTTTGTGACATATAATCTCCTAGGACATGAGGAATGTCCTCTGCATCTAGCTTGCAGTGGGAAAATCTCCACTAAATCGTTTCTGGGAGAAGATCAGACTAAATGTATAGCATCCAGAAAACCATTCAGGTGGACAAAATGGCTCAAGGGAAAATGAAGATTAGAAATTTAGTTCTCCACAAGAAAGCCTGCAGTCTCATGGAGTACCCCTTAAATTGAAAGAGAAATATAGGATGTCTGCATGAGTGTGTGTGTGAGTGTGTGTGTGTATGTGTGTGTTGCAGAGGGAGGGGCTAATGGTGGTGGTGGTGGTGTTAAGAAAGCAAAAAAACAGAAACAGAACAGCAATAACAATAATAAAAACACCTAAAGAGAATATGAGACAATGCCTTGAAATAACAGTGGTCATTTTATCAAAGAAACCTATCACTCTTTGGGATAAAACCATATTGCTGAAGAATCTGTGAATCTGGGCTAAAGCCCAGATTTAAATCGCTCAAGATTTAAAACAAGTCTTGGTATTCCATTCTTCTTATGTGCTGGTGACAGAAATCTGTGCAGCCTCTACGGAGCTTATTCTAATGAGTACTTTGGCTGTAGCTAAAGAGGATACTGAAAAGGAAAAAATGTCTTAGAGAATGAAGCCAGGGAGATCTTCCTAAGGTGTGGAATTTGGGCCTAATTAAGAAATATCCTCATACTCTTAGCTGAAAGGCCTCATAATCTTTGCCTAGGAGGATTTCAAAATTTCTATAGGGCAGTGGGTTCTGCATGCTTCTCAACCATCCCATTTCCAATAGGACTTTTATTGTGGTTACTGTTACATCATTGTGCATTGAGTGGCTGTAGGACAGAGGGATTCACATTTGAAAGTGATTTAGAGATGACTACGAATCACTTACAGATAATGGACTTTGATGAGGATGCCAAGAGGATGGGCTTTCTGGCTTTCTCCCGTGAGAAGGGCTTGAATGGGATCCATATGTGGAAAGAAGGGAGCAAAGGAATGTTTGGTGCTCAGAAAGGCAGACTGTGGCAAACATTCTAATGCTCACCCAATGTTTGCAGAGTGCCAACGCGACAGGAGAGGGAGATAGAACATGGAGGGTAGGGCATGGTCTTGGGAAAAAAGGCAAAAATCAAAATAGTTGGATATACTCAGGATACATTTTGCTTACCTGAAAATTTATCTAGGAATAATACAGAGTCCATCATCCATCTGATAGAAATAATAGTTGCTGACATTTATCAAACACCTACATATGCCAGCCACTGTATCAAGTAAGTCATTTAGTCATCACAATAGCCCTATGAGTTGGTACTATTATTATTCCTATTTTACAAATGAGGAAATTGACATAGGATGAAGTTAAGCAGTTAAGTGCTGCAAAGCCAGTAAGTAGTAAAGATGATATAAGTGGCCTCAAGCAGATCTATGAACAGAGCAGAAGCCAAAGTCAGGAAAGGTTCAAGATTCTAGGTTAGAGCACCAGAAGGCTCTGTTGTTACAATAATTGGTTTGTTTGCCAGAAGGAGCAAAGTGAAGGGTGGGAAGCACAAGAGACTGGTAATTTTCTAACTCTATTCTGTAGATTTGTCTAACCAGATATTTGAGGGGAGAATTTTATGATAAAATTCAACTTAGAGCTATTTCTTTCCCCCTTCTCTCTCTTTTTTTGTATTTCAATCATCGACCTATGTGAAATGTGTTTATTTGAAATCTATAATAGGTATTTTATAAATCAAATTCCAAACACTAGTTTAACACTATATAAAATTAGAATAGGATTTCAAGTTGTACTTAAAATCATTTTATGAACACAATATTTCATTCTTGGAATTAGTCCCTTTAAAATTCCCTTAAATATAACATTTTTAAAAGAAAAAACTAACAAAATGTGGCAGTTTACATTGAACTGTTGGTGTTTAGTGATTTTTTTTTGCTTTAAATTGAGTTTAATATATTATTCTTTAAATTGATTTGTTTTAGTGCTCCCAAACTATAGGTGGCATCAAAAATAATGAGGTGTTATTATTGCTACAGTTTGTTATAAGAACCACCAACTTTGAATGTGTCATGGATGATATTTTCCTTTTCACTAGAAACTATTAATTGGGTGTCAGAACCCTCATTTTCTTTTTTATTGAAATAGTAGTTACCATTTTCTTTTTGCTCTGAATTCTTTTACTTTTAAATTTCAAATTCTAATATTTACATTACTAGAAATTTAAAAAATGAGAAAAGTAAATAAACTATAACACTGTGATCATGTTATACTTATCCTGATCCTTTCCACTAAAAAAGGCATAGTTTATGCTGCTGCTCTAATATTATTAATTTTCTATTCTCAGTAAAAGGGGATATACACATTGAAAATAGATTTTTAACAAAAAAATGAGAAAGTAAAAATCTATTTAGAAAAGAAAGAAAATAGAACCTAACCTAAAAGTGATGAGCTTGAAGTAGTCCTCCCTTAAAGCTCCTTAAACTTCATAAGAAGAGAGAATGCTTCTAACCTTTTAGCTATTATAAAAAGTTGTTCACTATAAAATTCAAGTTCAGAACTCACAGTGCCAATTAAAAATGACACCAATTTTAGTTCAAACAAATACCTCTTTTTTTTTCCCCCCCAGAAATGACTTAATTGACATGACCTAATAGGTATACCATGCCCCATGGAGCAATCTCAATTAGCATGGTTTTTTCCTACAGTTCTCATCACTGTTGCAACAAGGGTTGACTTGTGTAATATTAGTAATGTTTCAAAACCTATGCAACAATGTAATGAACTCAGAGAAGGCTGCATTGGCATATAAAGTGCTGAACAAGCACACTCCAATTAACATGGAAATCTTTTGTGATTCACATCAGGACTTCAAAAGCAAATTATGTGTGTCATTATTTTACATTTTATTCCCTGGGATAAATCTAACCATATTAATGAAACATCTAAGGAATGCCATGAAATTCTAAAGGATAAATAATATGTTGTCTTGCCTTTTTTGCATATAAATTTTGTTGTATATAACTGTGGAAGTTGTGGCTCTAATGAGTGAAGGATTTGTTTAAAAAGAATTCCAGAGCTGCATTTTGAACATGAACTTACATTTAGTGTTAGGTGATTGGTAACCCTTATTAACAAATATGAGGTTAAACATTATCCATCTGACTATTCAGATAGTTTGTCAGAAATATATTTTTAGGTTTCCTATTTGATTAAACAATCAAATATAAAATGAATATTAAAGAGAAAGATTTCAGTTTTTGTAAACTGTAAAACTAGTTAAAAATAATAATGCTCTCAGAATATCTTATTGGATATATAATAACTTTTAATTTTTCTTAATATTTTAAATAATTCAATAGGAGATAATACAGGTAAGCTTAATGAACAAAAGGTCACAATGTATGTATCTAATCTAGACAAAATAAGAAAATACAAGTGCATCCAAGTACACATACCAGGTAGATGGTAAACTTTAGCTGTAAAAAGATTTTAAAAATGAATTAAAGAAAAAGCTAAAGAGAATGAAATGTTATAGTAGAGATTGTTTGAGGCCATTAACTGCTTGAGTGATCAACACCAGAAATAATAAAGCAGGCAAAAAGATTTATTCACAGTATCTAGAATGCTAAAAAGACATTTGGTGACACAGAAAAGTAATGTTTAAGCTTGTGAGGAGGTGATTATTAATTTTATAAACATATTTTAAACTATATGTATTTTGACTACACAAACATACATATTTAAAATTATGCCATAATCTTTTCAATGTCTGCCTTCACGTCAGAGTTAGATCCAGCTGTGACTCCACAGACAGAGAATGACCCTCCCAGAAGGTCAGGATTCCAAGGCATGAAGTTTGTGATCAATGCTCCAGCACACTCCATTGGGGAATCATTACAAAAGACACTGGCTGGAATTTATTATAGGTAACATTGTATTTTGGGTGGTATTGCAAGGGATGAAAGTTCCATTAACCTGTTAAGTACAGAGGTTATAAAAATGCTAACAGGTAGAAAATTACGTAAACTAGGAGAAAAGATTTTGCTGCAGTGCTATGCCCTAAATGGATGAGAGAGGTTCTGAAAGCTGTTTATACATGGAGCTAGATCTTAATCTCTTTGTCATAGAAGGGGAGGGACTTTCTGAAAATGGATACCTGCTTAAAATCTCCTCCCTCCTCAGGAAGCTTCTGGCAGCAGCACAATTATGTGATTCTAGTGTGGGCATGTAGATGTGGACCTTGGCTATACTTCCTGTCACATATTGCTCTCTGCAGAAGTCTATGCAGTTGTACGGTTGTCCCTGGGTGGCCATCTGGGCTATTCTGCAGCATGTCAGTACTCACAGAGTGCCTCAGATGTTATTCTACGGAGCTGGCAGTTTGCATTCCCATTTATGTCTTTTGCGAAGTCCATGTGGAGAGCTGTCTGACAGAGACAAGGGCTACCCTGAGCAGCAGACATCAACCTATGTGGTGAGATTTGAGGCGGAATAAGTACTCACAAGCGTCCAGTCTTGCTTCAAAGGTGGTGAAGATTGAGAAGGAATACATATGGTTTCTAAGTTTGCTGATGTGAAAGGCAAATTATGCTGGATGATTTCAGGGCAGCCAGGAATGTTCACTGATCCAAAATATCTCTTTTCTGTCTGTCCTTGCTCCTAAAATTGTACTAATCAAGTATTCACTTTGTGGTAGTAAGGCTTTGCTTTTTCTAGGAATAATCTTTGGAAATTTGTTTATTACAGTGAGGGAGAATGCTTTTATATTGTTACTTTTTTTCAGGAAACACATGTAGTTGAAGGGAAGACAATTTAAGAGGTAAAGACAGAAGATATGGTTCCATTTGTTTCCATTCATTTTTTCAGTCACCTATTCAGGAAATGCTAAGTTTGCATTATTTACAGTAGCCAAGATATAGAGGCAACGTGGGTGTCCATCAATGGATAAATGGATAAAGAAGACGTGGTATACATATACAGTGGAATATTACTCAGCCATAAAAAGGAATGCAATCTTGCCATCTGCAAAAACATGGATGGACTTAGAGGGTATTATTCTGAGTGGACTAAGTCAGACAGAGAAAGACAAATGCCATATGATTTTACTTACATGTGGAAGCTAAAGAACAAAATTTTTAAAGATGCTATGTCTTGTGAGGGAAATACTGAGATTAAAGCTGTTGCTGACCTTGAGTTCTTACCATATAGAACAGGTATTAATAAAAGTATTTGAACAATTCAAGGCAAAAATATGATTATTTCTATAACTCAGCAGTTGCCCCACACAGATCCAACATCTCATTGCTAAGTTCTGCCAAAAATGCTTTTAAAATAACTATAAGGTAATATGCCTTTTATATGGCAATTACTATCCTAAGCGTTTTTCTTGAATTAGCTCATTTAATTCTAACAACAGCTTAAGGAGACAGCTCTATTTTACCATCTCTATTTTACAAAAAGGTTAAATAACTTCCAAGGCCACACAACTAGTGAGAAAGAGTGGGTATCTGAACCATGCCCAAACAAAAGGTTGTGGACACTGAAATAGAAATAAAAAATAATAATAATTGGAGCTCTTGCCTAAAAGGACCTAATAGCTGCTATTTTCAAAATGCCTGAACATTTTATTGAATTAAATTTTTCTCTTCTTTCTCATATTAGACTTATAATCACAATCAACAGAACCTTTCTGTTGAGGTCAGTGTGACCCATCTAGTGGGATATACTTTATTAGGGTCGCCCAAGACCATTCTCCCATGTGGAAGGCTCATATTTTGCATAAATAAAATAATAGTAGTCTATTTGATGATATTTGAAGGAAATAAAATATTTATTTCCTCTATTTTCCTCCCTGTTTCTTTTCCTCTCCCCCTATTTTCCTGCTTTTTGTACTGGATTTTTTTTTTTCTTTCTGGAATTGGTACTCTAGATTAGGGTATTGCTATGAAGTCCGTAGTAAATAGTTTTAATATGTATCTATTGCTTTTCTCTACTCAGCATCTATTTCTGACAATAGCACTATTTTGTCTTTGGGGAAGCACTTCTTCTCAGCTTCCAACTGAGGCAGTTTGGGCAGAGCCAAAGTCATTTCCTAGGGGCATATGATTCAGACCGGGACAATCAAAGTGCTACATTTTTTAGGTTACCTAGGCCAAGCCAATGGCACTCAACTTGGGATTCTTATTAAAACTTATGAAAAAGAGACGTTCTTTCCTTGCTGTTTACAAATAGAGTAGGAGGTGAGACTATAGCTGCTGGTGGCCATCTTGCTATTATGTTGCAAGAACTTACGAGAGAATAAAGCTAACAGAGGAAAGCTGCTAAGGATGATGAGAGCTTTCCGACGACATTCCTTGACTACCCGAATCCAGCTGTACCTAGAAAATCTCTATAACTTTCCAGTTCATGAGTCTAAAAATTCTTTCTTCATGTAAGCCAATTCACATTTTTTTTGTTCTGCAACTGAAAGTGTCCTGACTGATAAAATGATTATAGCCTTTTGTAAATGTAGCACCTGAGCCCATTACAAACCATTAGCAGTGAAGGGTTCAGATTTGCTGAACTTCACCAGGAGAGGGGTTGGCCAAGAGCATGGGAGAATCATGTTTTATTAACAAAGAGTAGTGGAAAAATCTGTAGATCGTGGGCTTCTGGTCAGGAGAAGTAGAGACTAGTGTGAACTGGTATAGCTCTAGATTGACACCAGTTTGTAAATCCCATGAGAGCACCAACTTCATTTTGTGTATCTCCATATTCCCATCACAAGCACAATCTATGGCATCAAATGGGAAGTCAATAAATACATTGCTAACAAATGAACATATGAAGACATGGTACTGAGGGAGTCATTGAGTTCATTCACTTCATCAGGCTAGATCTGATTACACTGGTTGTTGTGAAGAAGTGCAGCCAGGTTTAAGCTTTGAACAATGAAGCTTCAGAGCTAGATTGAGTGAGTCAGACCAGGGAGGCTATAGGGCAGAGTAGTTGGAGCACATGCTTTAAAGTCGGTGGAACATTTGGACCTAGTCACCGTAATTTCTTGCTCTATGATCTCAGGCAATCTAATCTAATTTTCCTGAGCCTTAATCTCCTCAGCTATAAAACTGGAAGTATACCATCTCATGTATTATGGAAATTAAATGAAGTAACAAACATAAAATCTTAGCCCAATGTCTGGCATATGGGAAGGGCTGCTGTCATTTTTTTTCTTTTTATTTATTCATGTCATCATAATTATTATTACAATGAGTCAGAATAGCAGAGTGGAAAGAGCTCTAGACATTACTAAAATATCTTTATATGCTTGATCCTTTAAAAATTTTAAAGTATATTTCTAACCTTAGGCAATTCAGAACTCCTAGGTAGTCTATTCTGTAAAATATAATTGTGGAGAAATGAGGTTACATATAAAAGCACTTGTTAAACTGCAAAACATAATAAGAATGCAAGCCAATATTTTTTCTCCTACTTTATATGGTTTTGTGATTTGTGCTTTGGTATCTCTTAGTTGGCTTACTTGACCTTGGATAATAAATCAACTGTTCATAAGAAACACTAGGGAATTTTTAAAAAATTTAAAAATGCTTCATCCTCAGAGATTCTGATTCAACAGGTCTGGGGTATAGGCAACAAAGCTGCATATTTATAAACAAGCTTTTCTGTTGAAGCTAATGCTGGTGACCTGCACACATCTTTTGAGAAGTACCACTCTGTGTTGTGTAACTAATTTGAAGACTGCCATGCTCATGCTGGAATTCTAAATCTTGCTTGGTCCTGAAGCAGTGGTTGGTGAAGGCTACTACAAGAGCTGTGGCCCACTGTGCATCATCATTTCTATTTGTAGCTGAGTGGAGTTGGCAGCAGGCACAGGTTGGCAGCGGCTTGCAACACACTCCTTGTCAAAGCACATACTGTTTCTGCAGCTGGCATCTATTCCCTGTACATCCCAATTATAACAGTATTATTGAGTCTTGCGACAGTCACACATTTCATCACCTTGGGGGGCAGGGCTGGTTAGGTTTGCTGGGGCATGAGCATGCCGCTCTCTCCTTTCCTTATACTCATCATTGCTTAGGAATCTTGTCTGTTTTGCTTGATACTGTTTGCTGTTCCTAACTGGGGATGTTTGGAGCCCAGATCAGGTCAGAGATTATGTATAAGCTGCAGGTTGTGGAGAGTCTACCTGCTGTAAGATACTCATTTTTGAAGCATTTCTACTATTAAAATCGTCACTATTATGATAATTACCATGCTTTTGCCCTCCTTTGAGGGGTTTTATACCTCAGTAAACTATTCCTACTCCTGGATGCACAGGGCTTGCTCTCTAAATTGACAGAACTACAGAGTACATTTCACTATACCTAAATAATGAAGAGTTTTGACTCTTGCGTAGCTTTTTATTCTTAAGGGAAGTAGAAGGGCTTAATAAAATAGATGTTGTACTATTGTATAAAATATACAATTAATATATGATGCATACTCAAAATGCCTCTACTTAGTAACCTGATTTTAAAAAAACAGAGTAGCAAGTTGATACACAGAGAATCACATGTTGAGAATATCCATCATGTGTATAACTACTAGCAGTAAGTTATATTTAAAAGTTACAATTAAGCAAGATGTTAAAATAAACCATCTTTCTTCTTTTTATTTAAGCTATCCTGACATATACGTGGGATCAATAAATGTTACCGATACCACCTTTTCCTTTGAGATCAGTGTTACATTTAAAAATTACTTGGTATCATCTGGAAAAAGATGATTGCTAATGGTCAAATCTGGAATAACAGGCTGAATATAATCAATACAAATAGTAGAAATGACTGGCAAATGTAAATATCGACAATAAGAGTATTATTGTTCTTAGAGATACAACGATTCTTAAGCTATATATAAGTCTGTAGTAGAATCTCTCATAAAAATTATCATGACCCTAGGGTATAAGAAAATACAGAAATTAATAAAAGAATTATCATACCTGTATTTGAGTGTTATGCCTCTATATCTTGAGGGAAATAAAAGTATGAAAGAAAGGAACAAATAAAAAGGTCACAGACTTTATAAGAACAGAAATCTAATCATATGTGTTAAAGTTCAAAGAATAAAGTTCAAAGTTATTTAGCTGTAGAAGAGACAGCTGGGATCCAATTTCAAATTAGTAATGACCTTCAAAAACTGGATGTAAAAAATTAATAAGAAGGTGATTAATTTTTGCCCCCATTCAATTTTAAGCAAGAGAAGGGGAAATGTGCCTTAATACAAAGTCTGATAGATTTATATTTGAAGCTGATGTTTCTAGAACAAATCCTGAAGGGTAAAACTATGAGAATGAGCTTTAAAAGACAACACTACCTACACTGTTTGTTAGGACGGTATTTGAGTGGCTGTGGCCAATGTTGGAAAGATCACAGTGATTTTTAAGATTCTTCAACCCTAGAATTCTATGATTAGGCCTAGTTGTAGCATGGTACCCAGGAGGAACAGACAATTGCTGGGAGAAAAGTTCTTAGAATTGCTTCAAACTCAAAGGTTAAAAGAAATGACAGAGTAGTTTTCAGTTTAATTTGGAGCAGATAAGCTAGAGCTGTACCAAGACTGGTGACATGTACTGATCTGAGGTAAATTTCCTGTTGGATAAGTGCCACACAGACTGGGAAAAAGTGGCATAGCTGAAAACATATTAGGGCTATCACAAATCAGGAACTTGTTAAACAGTTCTCATCCTAAACAGTCACTTCTTTGAATACAATAGTCAGCTCTGATTTCCCTGTTGTTTTAAAATTTTGATTGTTACCTTCTCCCCAAAGTTAATTTTTTTAAATTGGGGTAAAATACACATAACATAAAATTTACAATTTTAACCATTTTTAAATATACAGTTCAGTGGTATTGAGTGTATTCATATTGTTGTGTGACCATCATCACTGTACATTTACAAAACTTTTTCATCATCCTAAACTGAAACTCTGTACATGTCAAACAATAACTCTCCATCTCCCTCCCCCCAATAGTTACTTTTACAACTAACCATATTAAGAAACTGTTGATTAGTGAGTGCACAGTAGCTTTGTTAAGAAATTTAATTATGGTTATCCTATCTTAGGGGAAAAAAATGTAAAGCATTTATTCCCAGCTGAAAGATATGGTCATTAATGGTTACAAGTTCTAGAACTGGAGAAAGATCTATTACAACTAAAAAATAAATAAATAAACCAAAAACCATACTTTAAAACAGGGAGTCCTTAAATCTAAGGGGATGTTTCTCTCCACCACCCCTAATTTATACATATCTGAATATTTAGGTTGTGCTTAGAAATACTTTCTCATCTAAAACTGTACTGTTACTAGGCTGTAGCTATAATATAGACCAACCATGCACAATCATTGGCTCGCAAGTAACAAAAAGATGATTAATTTTACATCAAAGAAGCACATCTTCAGACTGCTGTGCCTTCCAGGTTGTTATGTTTGAGTTTCTAATGACCATAGTTCAGTAATAGATTCAAAATATTATTAACTTTGATGAAGCGTATTTAACAATCATATTCAATTTTACATTATTTTAGCTGTGGTAAAATGTTTGTTTATTTTTGTAAAAGTACTAGTGTTATTCTTATCTGTGTTCATGGGCTATAATAAAATTAAAACAAAACTGGCTACATTAACATAAACGATTATTTGTGGAATGTGCACAAAGATGAACTGAAAAACTGGAAAGGATATTTAACAATCTCAGTAAAGTACTTTTTCAGGTAAGATTTATGCCAATTTTTGTTCTTTTAAAAAGACAATTTCTCTTTTCTTACTGAGATGTAATATTTTCTCTTCTTTATTGTTCTGTTTTTTCACCATGGCATGACTAGGTTGGTCCTATTTTTATTTATACATTTTGCATTTTAAATCTTGGAAAATTCTCAGCTATATTTCTTTATAGTCTATGTTCCATTTGCATGTGGTGGACCATATCAATCTATTTATCTTTTGATGCAGCATTCTGAGCGGATTGGTTACTTTTATTCTCCAATTGATTGACTCTCTTTGGTAGTGTTAGTATAAAGATTTTTAAAAAGTCAATAAATACTTTTGTCTTAAATTTCTTATTGGTGCTGCTTCTTATTTATCTATTTTTGCTTTGTTTATGTCTATTTTGGTTTCATTCTTACTTTTTCACTTTTTAAAGATAAAACTATTTTAAATAAGGAACTCGAAACTTTTATTAGAGTCATTTTGAAAACAATTTTTAAATCTATTTTATTGGTAGTGAATAAGTCAACTATAGGTTTTGTTGTTCTTTTTCTTGGTGCTAATCCCTAGGGGTTTTGGAATAATCCTTCCTAAATTTAGCATGAGTGAGTTGTCCTTCCTGCCTATCCGCCTTCCCCTTTCCCCCAGATTCATTACTATCTGCCCTCTAGTTTTGGGGCAGTTTTCCCTGTGCTGGGATCCTGACCCAGACCACAACACTGAGCTGGTGAACAGCATAGCCCAGGTTCTGCCTAGGAAAAGTCCTTTGCTCTTCCAACATCTGATGGGTCACAGTTTTATTTAAGGGTAGCCTCAGGCAATGGAGAGTTTTGTCAGAATCCTTTTACTGGCAAGCAGCCAGCCCAGTTTAATGATACTTCTCCTTGTTTCTCTCCTTGAATCTGCACAGGTCCACAGATTCATCCATCCCCTACTTTTAAACCTATTTCTGGTCTGTTTCTGGTGCATGAATCATTTTTTTTTTTTTTTGGAGTGTAGTTATGTCTAATTATTTATTTAAAAAATATTACTCTCTTTGGAGTGGAGGAAAAAATTCAAGGTTGAACTGACTGTCAACCTGCCTATGAGGCCAAGGGCTGTACATGCAGACTATTGAAATAATTAATGCTAAAATCTGTGTATGAACTTGAAAAATCAAGTAGTCTCTTTGAATTCAACATTAAATAACTTTTTTGTATATGCTCTAGCTTGAAATTTGGAAGATGGATCAATTGATTTAGAACGAAGTGCCTCCAATTATTAAATGATTATTTCAATGAAAAAGAGAAGAGAGACATGACTGATATGAGGCAATCTGGCCTCTAATAGCTAGATGATTCATAATTACTTATCTAGAATATTTTATTTTGATATTTGTGTATATTTTATGTAAAAGCAATTTTTGTCTTGAATGACTTGAATAATAATCTCTGATATTCTCAGAAAAAAAGTGTAAATTGGGAGAAAATGTTTGGTGATACACATTACAATATGGATGAAAAATGGAAATAGCTACAATAATCTACAATATTAATACTGAAGGAAAAATTGAAACTATGTAGTTTGAAATTTCAAGAGGACCAGTGCCCTGAGTCACTAACTTTGTAATGTTTTCTTAGGTATATTTCTTTTTCTAATGACATGACACATGTGCTTAATGTCAACAACAAACAAGGCATTTCTCGTGAGATTAAAAAATGGTTGCATTTGCTTGAAATACGGAGCATATGAGTCATTTACAAAAGCTTGTACAATAATTAAACTGGAATAAGAGTAATGAGGTACAAAGATCACACTCACTAGCTAAATTTAATAGTGATATTTTGTTGAGAGGCCAAGGAAAATAAAATCAAAATGTTCCCATATAACTTTATGAATGGTATCAAAATCTTTGACAACAGTATAAGGTTGTTAGCCCATTTTTAAATTAAATATTCAGTTAAATGTCAGCAAATTTGATAAAATGGAACTGGAAAAAGCTTGTGCCTTTAGTTTTTTGTTTTGCTTTGTTTTAGTGCTTAAAGACCCAGTTTTACTAAGACTAATTCACTATATGTTGTCTAAAAGACACTGTGTGCATATGTGTGCATGTGTGTAGCAGAAGACAAGTAAAACAGACTATGCTTTTTAGTTGACTCACACATAAAGAATATCTGTTTTAGGAGTGGACAGAAAAATAGGAGTTATGTGAATATGTCTCTTTCTATCCTTGAAGGAGAAGCTAGGCAACTAAACAAAAAATTTCTGCATACTGCTGGCAGAGAAACTCTAGGTGTTCTTAAGGTTGAATTGACATTAACTCTTCCAGGCACAGTGAACAATTTTCATAAAGAGACTGAACTCAAAGATTCCCTGCCACCATCATGCCATTCAGCTGACCCTGAGTGTAACTATATATGATAGTTTAGCCTATTTTATGCAATACTTTTTCAGAAAAAAGACTGATGATTATGGATTTACAAAATTTATAAACATGATTTATAAAAGCAATGACCAATTGTTTATTAATAAGTGCAAGTAGAAAAATTGCTGAATGTTTCTTTGGTAATCTCTATGATCCAAATAATTTATGTCATCCAAACAATATAATCTATGTAAAGAATTTATTATATGTTCAGAAAACCCAGTGGCCAACTATAAACATTGTTTTTGAATCTCTCACCTTTTCTAGTAAAAGATGTAACTAGACTTCCTCATCTGTTCTCTTTCATGTTTTCACTGGAAATATTCACTTGTGTTTTCATTATTATTTTTTGTGCACTTTCATAAGATTTTGTTTTCTGAAACAAGGATATTAATATTTTATATTATTGACCATGTGAAGTACAATGAATGTATTGGAAGGGTAAATAAAAATAACAATCAATTTCACATTTTTCAATGGAGAAATTAAGTGTGCCAACATTTGTGTATGCTTCTAAAGAAATTTGAGAATTTGGCAAGCAAGAATGGTGGATGGGACCTTGAATAGATATGGGCTCACTTCATTCATCTAACGCATGGAGGTAATAAGGATCTCTCTGATTAACAATCTAGTCATAATAATATTAACTAAAATTTCAGTTCGAAATCCTCTGCCCATTATACCTAGGTTCCTCCCTCTATTTTCTATTCTTTACTTATAGGATACTGAAGTCTGACTAGGAATAGCAAAATCTTAGTAACATTTCCCCAAATGCTTTTGGTCCACTGAAGAGTATGAATAAGAATTTTTTTTTAATCCAGGGAGAACTGCACAACTCAGTGATTATATTGAATAATGATTATAACATAACACTGTTTACAAAAACAATAAAAAATCTGTTTACAACAACACAATAATTTTTTTTTTTATAGGCAAGGCAAATCTTGGTTGACCTCACAGATTGCAAGGACCTTGTTAGTTTACAATCCCTTATTTTTTATTTGTTATGCCTGCAGTACCTGGTCTTCCTAGGTGGTCTCCCATCCAAGTACTAACCAGGCCCGACCCTGCTTAGCTTCTGAGATCAGACCAAATTGGGCTTGTTCAGGGTGGCATGGCTGTAGACTCAATAAAACAAAATTTCCAGCTTGTCAACAGACTGTATTGCACTCAAATGTTAATAGATTTTAATTCTTAATCAATCTATTCTAAATTTTATTTTCATATAGGTTATACAAAATAATGGGATAAAGAATTTTAGTATCCTGATCTGAGATTTATATCAAAACCATAAGAATCTACTTTCATATATTTTTTCTTTAAAAATTTAATTAGAAATATTTCATTCAGAAATGAATAAAAATCAACAATAAAAACCCAAAGCATCTACCACACAACTTAAGAAAATCATACATTATTTATATAATTAAAGCTAAAAAGCATTCCCTCTGATTCTACCCACCTTCACCTCTGTCTTCTCCTGAGGAAATCACTCTCCTGAATTTTATATTTAAAGTTCCAGTGCATTTCTTATAATTTTATACAGTAATATGATTAAGTTTTATATATATGGTACTAAACTGAATGCATACTTCTAGTTATTGCTTTTATTCCTTAATAAAATATTTGATATTCATCCATGTCAATAATAAATCCACTTTATTCATTTTCTGTGCATTTGATAAATGCACCATCATTTATTTATCTCTTCTCTTCTATAAGACATAAGCCATTTTTATTTTTTTCAGTATTACAAACAATGCCGTCTTTACCAGTCTTATTATAGTACCAACCTTGTATTATTCACAAAAGTTTCTCTAGGATGTATGATTGATATATAAGTGAAATTGCTGGGTCATATAATATTCTATCTTCTATTTTATTATAAGTTGTCAAATTGTTTTCCAAATCAACTGTACTAATTTATATCCTTGCCAGCAGTGAATAACAGTTTTCACTTTTCTATATCCTTTCCAACTCTTGATATTGTCAGATTATTTCTGTTCTTAATCTGATTAGTATGAATTCATTGGTGTTTTAAATAGTACTTTCCAAATTCTATAAAAGGATGAGCCAATATTTTATGTATTAATTAGTTATTTATATTTCCTCTTTGAATTGTTTAGCTCAGAATTTTTTCTTACTTTTTTTTTGTGGTATTTACCTTTTCTTTATTAATTTGAAAATTTAAAAAAAATTATGGATACTAATCATTTGTGGTTGCCTATACCTTTTCCTGGTCTATGTCTAAATGATGCTTTAATACTTTTTTTTTTAAAAAAAGAAGTGACCCTTTTTAGTGGAAAATCAAATATATTTGTATATGTACATATTTATATATATGCATGTATACTCACACACATACATATGCATGAATGCATATATGCATACATACATACACACACATACACGCACACACAGAAAAAGATTTGCAATGATATATATCAAGATGATATCTCTAGGTGCTGGAATTAAGAATATTTTTCCTTTTAAAATCTTATCTGGGACTTCTGGTGTTCCGCCTATTGTGTAAAGAGCCTAGAAGTTGCCATTCCATCCTAACAACAGGTATCAAGCCGAACAAATTGAAAAATCAACAACTCTTCTTGAGCCATAAGAGAAGTGAGGTCACAGGTCAAACTGTTGCCCCCCAAACTGGAGAGACAGACAAGGCAAATACAGAGACTCACTATGCACTAGAGCAGAAATTTCTTTTAGGGACCAATGCCAGATAGGAAAATCTAAACTGTAATTGGTGAATTGCTGGGGTTTGGGGGTGCAAGGTGAGCAAGCCTGAAAGGTAAAAACTCCAGGGGGTGCCAATCATTTCAGCAACCCCACACTTTGGTGAATTTTAATCTCCTCATACTCTACCACATTCTCACAATGAATATTGGAAGAAAAATCTCCTTCTGCTTCCAGTAGACGAAAAGAAACCATTTTGAAATATACCAAAGCTTCTGCTCTTCTTAACAAGGTGTGCCCTTAGGAGAAACGATTTAACCAGGTCCTAACCTGCTGGAGTTTTATAAAGAGCCTTACTGGCCTGTGGGAAAGGAAATACCCAACTCCAGCTGGCTCTATAGCCTTCTACGTGGAGGAAGACAAATATTTAACTCCAGCCCCTGCTAACCATTCTACCTCACCTAAGAGGTGGAAAAAACTGAGAAGCATGCATGAAGTTCACAGTCCAGAGGGAAAGGCTTACTAAAGGGCTGAAACCTAATCATAAACCTTACCGCAACATTACTAAAATCCTATTTACAGAAGTTACCTAGTACATCATGTCTGGCCATCATAAAAAATTACGAAACATACTAAAAGGCAAAAACACAGTTTGAAGAGACAGAGCAAGCATCAGAACCAGACTCAGACGTGGCAGAGATGTTGGGATGATCAGACACAAAATTTAAAACGATTATGACTAATATCCTAAGGGTTCTAATGGATAAAATAGACAACATTCAAGAACAGATGGACAACATATGCAAAGAAATGAAAATTCCATGAAGAACCAGGAATTCTAGAGATCAAAGACACTGTAACAGAAACGAAGAATGCTTTTGCTGAACTTAGTACTGGACACAGCTATGAAAAGAATCTCTGAGCTTGAGGATTTCTCTAGAAAACTCCAAAAGTGAAAAACAAGCAGAAAAAAGACCAAAAATTGGAATAGAATATCCAAGAACTGTGGTACAACTACAAAAGGTATAACAGTCACAATGGGAATACCAGAAGGAGAAGAAAGAGGAAAAGGAACAGAAGAAAAATATGAAATAATAATGACTGGGAATTTCCCCAAACTACTGAAGAATTAAACTACAGATCCAAAAAGCTCAGAGAATGCCAAGCAAAATATCTGTATCTATCTATATTATTATATATATAATATGTATATTATACATACATACATACATACATATCTAGGTATATTATTTTCAAACTATAGAAAATCAAACATAAAGAAAATACCCTAAAAGAAGCCAGAGGGGGAAATGTATCTTTCCTATAGAAGAGCAAAGATAAGAACTACTTCAATTCCTCCTCAGAAACCATGGCAAGCAAGTAAAGAATGGAGTGAAATATTTAAAATGCTGAGAGAGAAAAAAAAAATCTCACCATCTTAAAATTGTGTACTCTGTGAAATTATCCTTCAAAAGTGAAGGAGAACTAAAGACTTTTTCAGGTAAACTTTCAAAATGGAGAGAATTTGTTGCCAGTAGAACTGTCTTATAAGAAATGTTAAAAAAAAAAAAAAAAAAAAAAAAAGAAAAAAAAAAAAAGAAAGAAAGTTCTTTAGAGAGAAGCAAAATGATACAGGTCAGAAATTCAGATCTACATAAAGAAAAGAAGAGCATTGGAAAAAGGAATAAGTGAATAAGGAGTGGAGGAGCCTAAAGCAAACAAGATGGAATATGCCTCTTGTAAAAGTGCAACCATAAATTTTCCACTAACTATGGTTGTGAGGAATCACAGAACCTCCAGATATGTGTATTTCCTATAGCTGAGGTCATAATCAGAGCAAATAATCTAAAAGTTTTTGGATTTCTGTAGTCTTTCTGGATTGTGCACCTCAAGTCCGTTGACACAGAGGCTGGAAAATTAGGATAGAGAGAATGGAGATACGGTAGCTTTTGCTTACTGTTCTTGTTGTCTCAGATCGCAACAGCCTTCATTGCTTGCCAATATTTTTTGTACTGAAACAGGGCTTCCATTCTCCAAGGATGAAGAAAAAATGGTTAATATGAGGTTGCTAATCCTGGTTATTCAGAAACAGTGGGAGATCCAGAGTTTTTTTATTTTGAACTATTTAAAAGAAACTTTACTGAGGTATAATTGACATAAAATGACCTATAAGTATTTAAGGTATACAATTTTTTTAAGGTATACAACTTGAAATGTTTTGTTATACATATATACCCATGGAACCATTATAATCATAAAAGAAAGAGGAATAGAGGAGATCTTCCTCAATTTGATAAAGAATATCTACAAAAACCTGTAGCTAATGGTAAAAAAACTTGAAGCTTTCCCACTAAGATCAGGAATAAGATGTCCCCTCTCACTACTGCCTTTCAATATTGTTCTGGAGTCCTAGCAAATGCATAAGACAAGAAAAGAAAAGAAAAAATAGAAGAGAAGAGAGGAGAGTGGAGGAGAGAGGAAAGGAGAGGAGAGGAGAGGGGAGGGGAGGGGAGAATTGAGGGGAGGGGAGGAGAGGTATATAGACTGGGAAAGAAGAAGTAAAACTGTCTTTATTCACAGATGACATATCATCTATGGAAAAAAAAAATGAAAGAAGTGACAAAAAATTCCTGGAACTAATAATTGATCATAACCAGTTAATGTAAAAAGTCAGTTGCTCTGTTATATACCCACAATGAACAAATGAAATTTGAAATTAAAAATACAATATCATTTACAATAGCATCAAAGCAGAGAGAAAATCTCTGGTATAGATCTAACAAAAAAGGTACAAGATCTATATGTGGAAGACTATAAATCTCCAAAGAAAGTTATCAAATAACTAAATAAATGTAGAGATATTTTATGTTCATGGATAGAAAAACTCGATATCATCTAGATGTCAATTCTTCCAAACTTAATTAATTAATCTATAGATTCAACGCAATACCAATCAAAATCTCAGCAAATTATTTTATGAATATTGACATGATTCAAAAATTAATATAGAGAAGCAAAAGTTGGAGGACATTACCTGACTTCACGAGTTACTATAAAGCTGCAGTAATCAAGACAGTGTGGTAGTAGCACTTTTTAAATTGGCTTCTTTCACTGAGCAATATGCATTTAAGTTTTCTCCATGTCTTTTCATTTCTTTTCGACACTGAATAGTATTCCAATGTCTGGATGTACCACAGTAATTTATTCATTTACATACTAAAAGACATGTCGATTGCTTCCATATTTTAGCAATTATGAATAAAACTGCTATAAACATATGTGTGCAGACTTTTGTGTGGATGTCTTTTCAACTTTTTGGAGGGTAAACGTGACACTTATGCTTTTAATTTTTTTCTTGTTGTATTTCCCTGGTTATAACTTCTAAATACAATGTTTAATTAGTTATAACGGGCAGTCTTTCCCCCCATTCTATTAAGATATAATTTATTTATTACATTTTATAAGTTTAAGGTGTACAATGTGATGACTTGTTCTATGTATGTATTGCAAAATGATTACAATGTTTAATACATCACCTCACATAGTTATAATTTTTAAGATATACTCTATCAGTAATATAGTATTTTCACGATGATGTACATTACATCCTCAGAACTTATTTGTCTTGTAAGTGGAAGTTTGTACCTTTAGACAACCTTCACCCATTTCCCCCATCTCCGACGCCCCGCCTCTAGCAACTACCAATCTGTTCTCTGAATTTTTTTTTCACAGGTTCCACATGGAAGTAAAATCATATGGTACTCGTCTTTCTTTGTGTGACATTTCATTTAACATAATGCCTTCAAGTTTCATCCAAGTTGTCACAAATGGCAGGATTTCCTTCTTTTTTTTATAGTTGAATAATATTCTATAGGGTGTGTGTGTGTGTGACATTTTCTTTATCCATTCATTCATCGGTGGACACTGGGATGTTTTGTCTTGGTTACTGCAATGCCTTGTTCCATGTTCCAAGTCTCGGCTATTTCAAATAATGTTGCAGTGAACATGGGATGCAGATATCTTTTTGAAATAATGATTTCATTTCCTTTTGATATATACCCAGAAGTAGAATTGCTGGATCATATATTTTTAATTTTTTGAGAAACCTCCATACTGTTTCCATATTGGCTGCACTGATTTACATTCTCACCAAGTGTGCAAGGTTTCCCTTTTCTCTACATCTTCACTAGCACTTAACTATCTTTTTGATAACAGCCATTCTAACAGGTGTGAGGTGATACCTCATTGTGATTTTGATTTGCACTTTCCTGAGGATTAGTGATGTTGAGCATTTTTTCACGTACCTGTTGACCATTTGAATACCTTCATTGTAAAAATGTTTATTCAGGTCCTTTGCCCATTTTGAAATAGAATTATTTGTGAGTTTTTTGCTTTGTTTTGTTTTTGCTGTTTTGCTATAGAGTCATATATATTTTGGATACTAACCCCTAATCAGATATTTGGTTTGTAATATTTTCTCCCATCTCCAAGGCTGCCTTTTCATTTTGTTGATTTCTATTGCTGTGCAGAAGCCTTTTAGTTTCATGTACTCCTACCTGTGTATTTTTGCTTTTGTTGCTTGTGCATTAGGTGTCATGTACAAAAGTCATAGCCAAGACCAATATCAAGAAACTTTCTCTATTTTTTCTTTTAGGAAGTTTATGGTTTCAAGTCTTACATCTAAGTCTTTAATCCATTGTAAGTTAATTTTATGAGTGGCCTAAAGCAGTGGTCCCCAACTTTTTGGCACTAGAAACTGGTCCTCCTATGAGAATCTAATGCCTGATGATCTGAGGTGGAGTTGACGTGGTGATGCTAGCTCTGGGGATGGGCTGCAAATACTGATGAAATTTCACTTGCTCGGCTACTGCTCACCTCCTGCTCTGCAGCCTAGCTCCTAACAGGCCACAGATGGTACCGATCCATAGCCCAGAATTTAGGGTCTAAGGTAGAGGTTTACTTTCAGTCTTTTGCACATGGAAATCCAATGTTACCAGCACCATTTATTGAAGAGACTATCTTTTCTCTGTTGAATATTCTTGGTTCCCTTGACAAATATCAGTTACCTGTGTATGAGAGGTTTTATTTCTGGGCTCCCGCTTCTGTTCCATTGGTCTTTTTGTGTCTGTTTTTATGTCAGGAAGTGTCATGCCTCCTTCTTTGTTCTTTGTCCTCAGAATGTCTTTGGATATTCAGGGTCTTTTGTAGTTTCATACAAATTTTAGGATTTTCCCCCCTCCCCCACTTCTGTACAAAATGGCATCAGAATCTTAATAAAGATTGCACTGAATCTATATATGGTTTAGGCTAGTATGAACATTTTAATAATATTAATACTTTCAATCCATGAACATGGATTATCTTTTCATTTGTTTTGACTTCTTTCTTTCCTCGGTCTCTTAATAGTTTAGTGTAGAGGTCTTTTATTTCCTTGGTTAAATTTATCCCTAAGTATTTTATTGTTATTGATGCTATTGTAAATGGTATGTTTTTGAATTTCTTCTTTTAGATAATTGTTATGGGCATTCTTATCTTATTCCTAAATTGAAAGGAAGTTTCACAATTAAACAATTTTGCTGCAAATGTTTTAATGCTATACTTTATCAGATTAGAAATGCTTCATTAAGAGGCTTTTTTCATGAATGAATTAAATTTTATTAAATGCTTTTCTCCATCAGTTGAGATAAACATATGGTTTTCAGATTTAATTTGTGAATATGAGTAAATTACAAGAAAATATTTTCTTATGTTAAACCATCCTTGGATACCTAAACTAAACCTAGCTAAATTACAATTTTTCTTTTAAACTCTGGAGGATTCATTTTGCTAATATTTTGTCTGGGATTTCTGGATCTATGTTTATAACTGACTTCTACTTTCTATTGGTATATTTTGCTAGCAAGTTAATCTCAATGATTTTTTTCCCAATCAAAAATACTTTCTTCTGTATATTACTTTTCAACCCTTCTTAAAATGAAAAATGGAAGAAAAGTGGTCTCTGAACTTTGGGAACACTTATTTTTAAAGGAATTTACAAAGATTTTATATTTTCCATTTTTTCTCAAATTCTAAAGCTATTTTCCGTCTTATATTTTATAGCCTTCTTTCCTCATCAATTTCTCCTAGCACTTATTGACTACAAAATTCATTTATTATTTATACATAATTTCTGCCTATTTTCTATTATTGCTTAGAATGTTATTTATTTATGCTTTTCATGTCATCCTCAAATGTATTATAAATGCTTATACTCACATCATAGTATAGAGCTTTACTTTGCATTTTTTTAGGAACTCAATAGATATTTTAGTTTTGATTTGGCTTATATTAATAAAAATATTATCTTACTTTAATTATTACTTAGTATGGTGATCTAAGCATTTTGGGAAAGTTCAAAATATCTTTTGAGTTCATAAGTCTTAATTTAAATTTTTTTTTTTTTTTTTATCCCCTATCTTCATTTTTGACTGACTTTCTACCTCTTTTTTATCTAGCACTCTTTTCTACCTCCCGGGAGATTGTGAATTGACACTTCTACATGGTCAGATATTATGGTCTTTGACTGGGTCACTGAGGTCAATGTCAGAGGAATGAAAGATGTTTTTGGCTATAATGTTTGATTATTCTAACCCACACTACATTTACTTATACCTAAAAGCATGATTGCCGACAAAATTTCATTGAATCCTGAATGACTTCTGAAGGTATATTGAGTTCTTCCACTTTAAAGGCAACACAAATCTTCCCAGTGGGAAAATAAATGATCGAATCTCACCTCATTCCAAATGAATTAGAGTTGGCAGGCTTGTGTGTCTGGAGCCGACTTACAGCACTTGATGCTAAAATGTAGCCCCTTGTAGTAGTTGTAATAAATTAAGGTTTCTATCAGAGACCAAAATCATTAAAGTTAAAGGAAAAAATATGTATTGCTTCCCTTTATATTTTGGGCTCTGATAGGAATTTTGGTTTTTTTTTTGCGCAGGTTGACAGCACAAAATAGACAAATTCAATATTTTAGGATACTGTGCCAAATTTCATGTGTAGAAGCCTGTGAGTGTCTCACATTAAGCTGTGAGTTATAGCAGTGAAGGCCTAGAAAGTGAGAAATGAAATATTTTTTGAGGCCTGTTGGGCATACAAGTTCCACAGTTCTCCCTTTTGAATGACATGGTCCAAGTTCCCCATGAGAAGCATGCTGGTGTGTTTCTCTTCCTGTACTCTTTTCTAAATAGGGGGAAGGTGTTGTTAATTTAAAATCTGTCACTCACAGGACATAAAAATGTTTTTCAGTTAAAAGTCCGGTGACAGGCAGAAGAAAATAATGACATAGGTACTCTGCGACAGGTGATAATTTTCTACAGCTAATTATCATTATTTTTCTACACAGAACATTGTCAAAAATGTACTGAATAATATATGCTTTGATAAGATGTGTTTGTAAAAAGGAGCATTTCGTATTACCTTTACCAAATAACTCTTATGAAAAAAAAGTCACAACTTGGTCATTATTGGTCTCATTCGGAGTTGGAATACGTTAGCTGAGATTATTTTTTGTCATTTTATCTATTTTATCTTTGCTATTGTGATCAAGTAAAAATAAGGAAAAACTTAAGGATAAGTAGGAAGCTATTTCAAGGTATCAGTGTTCTAATATTGGATCTATTTTGCGTTTCTCCTTCTTTCCCTTCCTGATAAATTTTATAGTAACCCAGGATTCTTTCTGTAACAGAGCACTGCAGCAACAGGAAACTGCTGAGACATCTTCCCAATGCCTGAAGCAGTCCATTTGTCAGTGACTGAAAATAATTTCATTGATGTGACTACTTGTCTGTCCAGTTATTTATTTTTAAAATTGTGACAAATTAAGTGAGTATCCTCTGGCTTCAAATGCAGAGCCTGAAATATTAGCAGTGGAAACCATCTAAAATATTTAAAAAAGAATCTGAGCATGGCTCACATTACCTGAACTATAATTACCACAAAACCAATAGTAATGGAAACAGTAAGAGTTCATACAGCTTCTGGTGCTCGGCATTAAAGGTATGGAAATAGAGATTAACTTCCTGACTTCTGAAGATAATCCAACTAGAGATGATGCACAAAAGCCAATGTATCAATACAGAACTACAAAGTGAAAAGAAAGCAGATCTATTCCAAATGTGATTTAAATCTCATTATAGTTTGAATATTCAGTGGGAATCTCTTAAGGTTTCAGTTTCTCCTTGGGAGTAAAAATGGATTCTTAAAAGTGCATTCATCTATGCTGCTAGAGTATCATTTACTAACAAATGATTGCAGCTGTACCCAAGTGGCCTAAAAGTTTTAATGTTGCTTCCAGATGTGCTTAATTTATTTCCAGGGTATGATGTTTGCCATGGGAGCCTTGTGTGATTTTCTCACTTATCAGTGCCAATTTCTTGGAGGTAGGTAAAATTTGAGTCTTTTTTCTAGATGGGATAAAGGAATAGGAAGATATTATGACTTCATTAATATCGAATGAGAAGCCCTTAACAATCCTAAGTAAAATATTAAATCTAGTGTGTACTCCATGAACTTACACACCTGGACTTATGTTTCTGCAAGAGTTTTCTAGATTTCTCCTTGCCAATATTCGATAAAATAATAATGTCTGTCAAAAATTTTAAAATTTAGAATTTTGAAAATTGCCATTTAAGTTTAACTCCAGTAGTTGCTTTGTTATAAAATATTAAGACAAAACAATTCTAATTTTCAACTACTCAAAAGACTATTTAATGGTAGCTATTAACATTCTTAGAATATTGGATATTAATAATACTATAAGGTATTTATTACAGAGCAATCATATACATTTTATTTGGGAGCAAATAAAATAAGCAGTTTAAATGTAAAATCCATAATGTATCTAGAGCAACTGTAGATAGGTATTATTAAAGCTACTTTAGTGATGTGCAAACTATACAATTGGATTTTAAGAGGTTTTTCACAAATATAATTTAAGTTGTTGAAAGTATTCGAATGGATTCAATTGAGTTTAAATACTTGCTAAAATAATCTAAACTAACCTTTATCAGAAGCATAGAAATCATCTTGCTAATGGTCGCTTAGTAATCATACTGAAATTTAAACCTTGGTCTCATATCCTACACTTTTAGTACTTTTTCTGCAATAGCATGTTGACCTTTAAAAACAATGAGAACAATTTTCCCAATACCTAAGTAACTCTATTTTTGAAGACTTTATAAACTTAATTCCTTATTCTAGTACCAAAGTTACAAGAGAGTGTAATTTTCTCCAAAGGATTAAGTACTCAATGCCTGAAAGAATTAGAATTGCATATTGCCAAAATTACCTTTGAAAGTATTTTATTACTCTTGAAAAAAAAAGCAAACAATACATCTTCCTTCTTTTACATTGGTCAGGAAATCCTTAAAATCACCCATACATTCTTTAAACAGGTTTACCTGACATAGCAGTGTTCCAAGGTTTCTTGGATACGATGTCTGATTAATACAAATGACACGATGTTCAAATGCTTCCTATTATTGGAAGTAAAATGCTCACATAAAACTAGAATATCTTGGTAGAGTAAGATTATGAGAGCTGAGAATTTTGTCTGTTTTGTTCACTGATGTAATTCATTCACCTCCTAGAACAATGCTAGGCATACAGCAAGCATGTCCTCAATAAATATGTGAATAAATATGTTGAATAAATAAGTAAAATGTGAATTAGATATATGAAAAAAGTGAATGGATTAAATGTAAATTAATATGTCTCCTAAAGCTAGTTTATAGAGATTTTAAGTTAACATCAAAATATCTAACTAAAGAATTGGTTATATGGAATTAAATTAAATAACCTTCTGAGATTTGGGGGTTTTAAACATTTCTTTTGGCTTGATGATAATCTTGTGTATTTTGAATAAGGTAATAATAATTTGCAATAGTATTTTTAGTTGCTATTTATAGACTTCATTCACATTCACTGAGTTAACCAGATATTTGACACCACTTAGTTATATTAGAAATCTGCTACTGCAAAGTGCCTACTGAAATAAAAGGTATGATAAGAAACAAGTTGTTGTACATGAAACTCTTATAGGAGTCAAATTATATCTTTATAACAAAATATCTAATAAAGAAATTCGACCTTTCGAAACTGAATATATTTAGATTTTTTATTATATGGCTTCCTCTAGCTCAAAAACTAATTAGAATGCTGTTAGTAATTCAGATATTCTCAGGACAATTGCTCTGGAATAGGGTTTCCCCTGGGAAGGCTGCCTTTAACATTCATTGTGTCGTCATATTTGGGAATGCCTTCCCTGTTTCTGTGAAAGTTTTATAGATTTTCCTCTT
>NW_006436298.1:32960514-32990942 GCF_000325575.1 Pteropus alecto | reverse complement strand
CCTTCCTTCCTTCCTTCCTTCCTTCCTTCCTTCCTTCCTTCCTTCCTTCCTTCCTTCCCTCCCTTTCCTTTCCTTCCTTTTTTCCTTTTTCTTTCAATTATTTAGAGTGTAATTACAGATTTACTTATATTACCTTTAAATATGCAAGAAATCATAACCTCTTTACTTCTTTATAACCACCCTGACTTCCATGATTAAGTTCCACATTGTGAGACTTCCCAAGTTGTGGGGAAAAAGAAATGAATTAGTCTACCTGGATAATTTCAATCCTATTAAAGAAAATCCTATCAAATAAACAGCTTCTTTGCCCGAATGCCTCACATCTTTTAGATAAAATGTTGCCTTACAGATTTCTGCCCCTCCCCTCTCTTCTTTGTCCTTCTAGCATGTTTATTGAAGGCAATGATTCCATGGCAATGTTGAAAGACTTGCAGCAGAGCACAGATTAAGTTTGTAGAAGCAAAATGCTGCCTTAATGTAGCTCTACCTTGTGCAATTCACAAATCGGCTATTTAATGTTGATAAATCTGATTAGTTAAAGCAATGACTTCAAGGGTCTTATAAAACAAAATCTCCAAGTTTTAAGTCATTAAAGTTCCATTTAGTTTGAAAAAAGTCATATTAATTGGATAACAGTCAAGAGAAATCAGCTATTGAATTACTGTTGTAGTAGAAAGATAAGGGCCGAGATGGAAGTGGTGGCCATGCAAACAGAAAAGAAAGGCAAGGAGTCCTTGAAAGATGTACTTAGAGTAGGAGAAGTAAAGTGAGTAGTCAGCCTCATTTGTCTAGCAGTTCAACTCCTAGCTTTCCTCCCTCTTCTGGGGGTAGAGAGAATCAACTTTGTAAGTTTTTTCAAACAGCAGCATAGCAGGAGTTCTTACTCTCTCATGTTATACATTTGATTAATTCTTCACTGGTCTGGTGGAGGAATTATGTATTTTGTTTTTAGACTGCTCCATTAAGGGATGTATGTAGAACTGTAGGAAGTAGAGACAGAGCTTACATGTTAGCAAATAATTTAAAAGCATGAAGTTAATTATATAAAAAATAATAAATCAAAACACAGGAAATGGTAGCTGAGTACCAATAAACTGGATCTGATCTTGAGTTTCAAGGGTCACAGGATGTTGAAACTGAGGTTAGTTAATATCAGCCTCTCATTTTATAGATTGCATGGCTTAATTTTAACTGCTCAATTGAATATATTCTCCATGTGAGTTTACCAAATCATTCATTTTATGCTTTTAATTTGAAAAATCTTAACATTTCTACATGGATATACATATACCTTAAATCAGGGGTCCCCAACCCCGGGGCCCCAGACCGGTACCAGTCCATGGCCTGTCAGGAAGCAAGGCACACAGCGGGAGGTGAGCAGCAAGGGAGCGAGGGAACCAGTCCCCAGTGCCAAAAAAAGGTTGGGGACCGCTGCCTTAAATCATGGAATTTTGAGAAGTAAAAGTTGTATCAGATCATTGAACTGTGCAAAAGGACTTTACCTTGAAGTTAATGAAACTTAAGTTACTTTAAACTTAAGTTACTTTTAAGGAAACAGGAGAGGCCCTATTGTTACTGAACTGAAGGGGTTTGTTTTACTTGCATGCATGAAAGCCAAAGGAGACATGAACAGGACCTTGCAGAAAAGAAAGTAGAGGTTTATTTAAGGAAATGGCACCAAGCCCAGAGACATTGGTGAGCTAGTGCTCCAAGACCTGGCTCTCTGATGGCCTCTGGGGGATACGTTATTTAGGAGAAAATTCATTAGTCATGGTAGCTAAGGCAGTTGGTGTCATCGACTCTACTGATTGATCAGGGTGAGGGTAGGAGGCAGCTGATCATTGCCTCAGGTCCTGATGTCAATCATGGCATCATTCTGTCTGGTTTCAAGGGGATGCTGGTAGGGTCCTTTTGCCTTCATGAGTGTAGAGCACAAGATGTTATCTTTAGCTTGACCAAAACTCTTTCTGTGGTCAACAGACTTAAGGCTTTGTTCCTAAGACTGTTTGATGCTGACCTAAGGACTTAATGAATAAGGGAGTGGTTGTGCAGTATGCAGAAGCATAAGGAAAGAAAAGACATAAGTAAGCCCAAGGCCAGTTTGAATCAAGGAAAAAGAGAAAAGGAAAAGTCCTTTTAAAGAAGTGAAGATTTCCAGTTACACTAGCAATGTATCTACAGAGTCATATAGTTTGATAAAGTTTGCTAAAGTAAGGTACAATGTCTCTGCTCATTGACACTTCTCTTCATTCACAACTTCTTTTTTGTCAGATGGCCCTGGAATGGCAGGGGGCATGTCTCAGATCAGGCCAAAGGGAAGCTGAATTGTGGATACAGTAAACTTGGGTTTAGTGATGTATATTTATGTGGTTTTAATCTCCTATAAGTTAACTTACTGCCTATCCACATATAGTTGGAATACTCCAAATACTCATTGAGCTGATTCCCCTAGGTATGAAGGTCCAAAAGTCTTATCATGATACAAATGTGTATCACAGTGATCAGCATCAGAAATATATGGGTGGAGCATGAGAAACAAGGCTTGAAGTATATAAATCCAGAAGTTGGCTTACAGAAAGCTTCTGATGATTTTCAGATGATTAAATTTGTGAGTGAAAGATTCAATTAACATTAACACTCAAAACGGAAATTCACACCTATCAAAAATATAGTCAGTAATGCATCTTATAAAAATTCAAATGTACCCTACATTATTTTTCATTTTTGGTGGGAATTTTGCAAAATGGATTATATCAGAATGTCTGTTATAAGACACAAGCTTCTAGCAGTTCTACAAATGGTGATAATATCTTTGTTAATGTTTCATGTTTTTTCATCTTACTAATAAAACAAATTCAATCAATTGTGTTAGAAAGATCGAATTATCTTTATTCATTTTATAGAAAAAATATTACAAAACTGTTGTTATGTGAGGTGATAAAAGAATATGCAGCCCAAAATGGAAGAAAAACTTTGCTGGGGTGTGTCAGGAAGTTTATTTAATAAAAGTCTAATGTATTTTTTTTCATTTTGCAATGTTTAAAATATTTGCCAGATTATTTTAAATTTGATTTTGCTGTGATTTCTTTTCTCATTCTAAAGAAATACTCTGTTCATACTAACTTTGTATTCATAATGTAATATTTTTCTGAAAGAGAACTACCCAAATTATTTATGGTTCAGGTGCCATAAAACCTAAGTCGACCCTTATGACTTAACCTAGAATAATTGTAGATGTGTACAGGTAGGGGTGGGGGTAAGGGTAATAGGTTCATGAGGGGAGAAGGCTACATCTTCATCAGTTAATTTCGTTGTCCTTATTCATTCTTTCTCAGGAAATATAATGGTAAAATGAAGTCCATGTAAAATTTTTAGATGAGAGTTGGTACTTCCAAATATATCTGGAAACTAATAATTAATGGAAAGGCAGGGTAGACCATGGAAGTCAAGTGCAACTTTTTCTTTGAAATCTGGATGTACAAAATATGCCCCCATTTGCCAAGAAATTAAAATTTTTTGAAGTCTCTTTATTAATTTTCTATAGTCTGCATTGGATCTGACCTCTGTTTCTTCTTACATACTGCCTTTGTACATAACAGTCTTGATTCTTTTGTAGCTCAAAACACCCTGATGCCGAGGAGCGCTAGCCACACTTTACCCAGAGATGGTGTCATCAGTCCATGCCACATTCCAGCCCTACAGTTGGCCTTGACTTGTGGCAATAATTCCCTATATGTCAAGGCCAGCATTTCCCTCTATAGGAGTTGCCCCCCAGAGGGTGGGAATTCTTCAAAGGTCTGATAGAGAGCTGGTGCAAATTTTTCATCTGCTTTTGGTTTGTGGGTTCTAAGCACATGGCTTCCAAATGTCACATTTGGAATGTGGAATTGAGTAATTCACAAGCATTTTGATCAAATCATTGATTTTATCCATTGTCTTCTGTGAATTAACAATACATGATGTCTGGATGTTTTCAAGCATCCCTCTTTCTTCTTATATAATCTTATTCAGCTGACATGTTCTTTCAAAGGTTAGGAGTATTAGGGATATGTGTGTTTTGAGAAGAAAGGTGAACTCATTAGCTTCATTTCTAAATATTTTAATAATGTTACTAAAGCCTGGGATGCCATCTTTATTCAGCTATCTCTTTTGTTTTTCTGCCACAACTTTGCACTTATAGTGAATGGCAATACATATTAATAAGCAGGCAGCTTCATAAGACTCATGTTAATGATGATAATTATTCCTACATGGTGTATGCTGACAGTATGTGCAAAGATATTCACTTTTCAAAAGCCCCAAGGCAGTACAGATAATTCTGACACCAGGTACGTTATTTGAGAAGAAGGTTAACAATGCTACGTGATACTTAGCTTTTTTCTTTTTTTTTTTTAAATGAACATTTTAATTACCCGGGGATAATATCCATGGCTAGAATTCAGTGAGTGGGCACAGGGCCAATAACTTTTCAGGAGATCCCTGAGAGAGAATTAGAATTTTAACTATTAAAAATTACGGGCTTGTAAACTGGCACACAATCTGGAAATAAATAAGCGTAGTGAAGAATTAAGAAAAGGTCAATGTTTTAACTCAAATTCTCATAGTGAGTTCCTAGTTGGAAGTAAATATTTAGTTTTTGATTAACTATGGTAAGAGTATGGAATTATGAAGTTCTACCTTTATTCTTTACTCTTCCCAAGTCTACCAAATTCTCTACAAAACCAAGCACTATAAGGCTTAATGACATGACCTAGTGTTCTGTTTTCTACTCCTCTGTTCTAGGTTGCTCTCCAAACCTTCATTTATACCTGAAGAATTAATGACAAGAAGTAATGACTAACAGTTCAGAGCTACATTCCACTTTTCCCCTCCAAGGGTCAATTGCCTTTTTAAAAGTATTGAAACCTTAAACCCGGTATCTTAAATAAAACCAGCTAGGGTCTGTCAAGTAACATTGAGTGAAGTTGGTCTAGTGAGGATTGTAGTAAAGCTGATACGGAGGCTTCTAGAAGGTGATCGGGGGGCAGGGAATCACTGCATGTCTCCAGCAGAATATTTCCATGGAGACATTCTGGTCTAGATTTGCCAAAAAGGTACTTTTTCAAAAGGAGCTTGAAATATGGAGTTTTGTAGATTCTTCCTATGTTTAAATTTTGTCCGTGAACTCAAATACTGCACAACATGTCCAAGGCCAAAAATGGTCCAAAGAATAGAGTCTGTAATTTCTGCTTTGAACTGAAGGGGAGAAGTTGCAATGAATATAACTCACATACTCCTCTTGTTCCCAAGTTCAAAAAATGAGGATACACACTCCTCTAACGTACTTGAAACCCTCTGCCCTTCTTTATGCTGTTTCATTTGTTCTGGATGCCCACATTGCCCTCTCCTACTCACTTCTGATGGCCTTGGTTAAATGCTGCCCTTTCTGTAAAGCTTTCTAAGGCCTTTCTCTCCCTTCAAAACATTTCCCTACCATTTCCTTTCCTTGTGGGATGAATCCATTTTCTCATTACGTTGCTAGGGCATCTGGCACTTACCATAATTAGCACTTAACATAGTGTGTATTAAATATTTGTGGGTGTGTTGCTCTCCCCAGTTACAATGTGAGGTCCATATGGGTAGAGACCTCTTTTTCTTTATCAGCATTGCATAATAGAAAATAAATGTTTTCTGAGAGAATGAATGGATCACTGAATAAATATTAGAAAGCTACTTGAAGGCTTAAGTATTCTTATAAACTCTCTGCCCTCTAGCAAGGGGTTTCAATATAGAAGATATTCAGTACATATTTATTAAATAAAAAATGAATATCAACCAAGGGGGGAGGGTTTATTGTTTGAAGAGTTAGGAATTTGTACATAGGAAATTCTCATTGCTTGTACTTCTTAAATCATTTCCCACCAGAAAATAAAATATGGGTTTTAAAATTTTCTCCGATCCTAAAATTCAATTTAAAATTTTACACACACACACACACACACACACACACACACACACAGGTGTATTCATGGCTTTTCATCATGTCCTTTTAATATTTTTCTTAGTGCTTCTTCTAATTGAGGCAACTATGTAAAGGTTTCAGTACCACAATTGAGCAGGTATTATTAAGGTAATACCTTATAGAAGGGTCTAGTGGTTATAACTTTTTTTCAGAAGCCAGTCATAACGAATTGGATAAAAAACCCATCTGGCAGTACTCCATCCAATTGGTATTTAATGCATATACAGTTCTTTAAAATATATTTGTTTTTACTAAAGATGTTTAGTCTGCTCATTAGATTAGTGAAAATATGCTTGAGCCCTTCTGACCTGAGTCTTCTAGGAAACTGCCTTACCGGAATCTGATTTTAATTAGGAAATCTAGATTAATTTGAAATTATGTTAATGATTAAGTTAATAATCTAGTGTAAGGATATCACCCAAGAACTCTGCCCTACATGTTGACAGAGAAAGGTATATAAAGGTGAAAGAAATGACACTACCATGCTTATAGTCAGCGCTTCATTTTTGCAGGGATAGCATCGGTAGAAGACTAGCTAATTCTTCTGCAGATGGGTCTAGCTAGCTGAATAGTTTTGGGGACAAAATCAAATGTTGTGGGCTAGTTGTTTAGTCACTTTAATACATTTTGCTAACAATTAGCTAATCAATTGTATGAGAATGAACCAATGAATGAAAGATCTAAGTTTGGAGACAGATGTGGCCCTGAGGTAGTTCTTTAAAAAGGAAAATAAAAGTTGTTTGTTACTTAGTTTGTTAACAAGCTGCATGCATAGCATATCATGATACTATTCAGGAGATCGTGCCATTTTACCTGACATCAGACACTTCAACAATGAGCAGTTATGAATCATGAACATTTTATTCCATTGGGGCAATGCATATAATGCAACTAGATTCAAATGAGTAGATGATTTTCAGAGTGTATTTGAATCTCTTCCTGGGGCTCAGATAGACCTGACACTGGTGTCTCCATTTCCTTTAGTAAGCCCTTGTATATTAAGCAGTGGAAAATAAAAACAACAAATGTTATTCAGCAGAAAGATAAAAGCCCGATCTATGTAAAGTGAGACAGAAGAAATGGAAATATAGCATGTGGATTTTGCATGCTGAGCCTCATAAAATGCAAGCATGAATTTCCTCTCTTAGTGAGTGTGGTCCAACATTAAACAAGGCATGGGGCATGATTATAAGAGATAAGATCAGTAGTTGGAGAACATACAGCAAGCTGTTTTACCCACATTGAATATAATTTCACTCCTCTGATCTATTAGACCCTCTTGTTGCACATCTTTGTAGATTTTTGCTAGTTCTCAGGAATGCATTAAAAAACCCTACAGGCTATAACTAAAATTACTGAATATTTTTTAATGTCTCACATGTTGACAGTCCTGATTTTCATTATATAAGAAATAACTGTCGATAGTGCCATTTAAATCCCTACTCTTTAGACTTGTGAATGCTAATGGCTGGGCTGTCGAACTTCAGCTTTTCCTGTAATCGTTATTCCTGGTTTCCTGTGGTGGATATGTATCGAACATAAGAAATTAGCTGCAGAGAGAATTAGAGGGTGTAAGTCTGAGTCATGTAAATGCCAAAAGCTTTTTGTGACATTTTTCAGACTTTAAAAATGGAAATATGTTATTTGCACAGTAGCTCCTGATGGAATATGACATACTGCAGCGATGTGGTGAGTTTAAGATTGGGCTGCAGGCCATTAGGAACCCTCTGCGTGAGAGCCTGGGGCCTGAGCAGAGGAATGGGGGTGAGTTACTTGGAAGAAGCATGGCATTTGCTGACGAGCCAAAGAATTCTCGTTAGATCAAGAACTGCTAATGAGAATTAAGAACTTGCTTGAACCTGTTATCATAAGTAAGGCTTAGGAATATAATTTTCAAGCTTGATGTAACTTTTGTTTTTATTCCAGATAGTCTTACATAATCATTGTTATATCAGCACATGAAAAAAAAAAGTCATAGGTCAATTAAGGCTGAGCCTTTAATTCAGTTGAAATAAGAAATCTTTCTTAACAGATTCTGAACCTTTGTTGGGCCCTGACAGGCATGGAAGATGGGTATGAGGATGTACAGCAAAACTTTCTGTAGATAAAAATGGAGAACTCTCATCTGTCATACCGTCCTTCACCTCCTGTTCCAATCCCTTTTAGCTTTGTAGAAAGCCTATTAGGGAGGCAGAAACTGTCTTTGGTTTCATCTTGGGTTAGCAGGGTAGATCCCCTCAGAGGCTTATGTCTAATTTGGGTGATAGCCTTGCAATCCATTGAGCACACACTCCCTGTAAACATGAGAACATGAGGGGATTTTTTTTTTTTTTTTAATTTTTGGGTGGGGGCAGTGTAAAATAACTCAGTGATCTTATGCTACTTTTGATATCTTTCTGCAGGTTATAATGGACAATCATGAGAAACAAGCTCGTTTAATCTTCTCTGCTTTGTATTCTAAAAAATTCAGTAGTTCAGTTTTTAAAAGATATGGAATCTAAAAAAAAATAGATAGACAATATTTGGAAAAAGAGGAGACAGATGACTGAGAGGGCTCCTGAAGGAATTTCCTAAGTGTGGTTTTGAAAAAGATTAATGAAAAAGACGAAACAAAACAAAACTCTTTTTCTTTCTGGAAAACCTCTGTCCAGACTTCTCTGTGCACCCAATAAATGCATTTCTGCTTTTCTTCTTAAATTCTTAGTGATGCTAAATAATGCCATTAAACCTGTTCTCCTGAAGCAAACATGTAGTTGCCATTCTTGAGAATTTCTTCTTTATCTTCTCCCTCCAATTCATCATCGAGACATGTTGGTTCTATTATAAATCTCTTCATTTCTCCTTGCTCTCTCCCTACTGCTGCTTCTTGGTCCTGATCCTTATTTTAGCTCAACTAGATAGCACAGTTTTAATCAGTCTCTCAGCCTCCTGTCTCACCTCACTTCTCCATCTCCACTGTTTACATAAATATTTCTAATTGCTTTCCTCTCCCCACTCCCATTGGGTAAGAACAGAATTATATTTAATGTAGAGTGCAGTGATAACCAAATTTTGTGATTGTGAAAAATATTAATATATGTTCTTCCTTCTCTACTCTTGCCTAAGCAGCTTGCAAGTATGTGTGAATCAAAAAAAGTAGTTCACTGCCTCCTGGGAGTCATAAAAACGTGCAATCCTGTTTGTTTCCTCTCCTGCTTAGTTGAGGAGCTCTCCATCTTTCTGTTGTCCATGAGAAGAAGTCTTCATCAATAGTCAAAGCCACTCACAGTTCAGGCCTTCCTTACTTCTTGGATTTACTCACCATTTCCCCTGTGTATAACTGCCCGCAGGCCAAGCTCACAGTGTTACGGCTTCACAAATTATCATTTTCATAATTCCATACTTTTTTCACTTTTAGTTCCCTCTGCCTGAAATGCCTTTCCCCATCTGACAAATATCTAGTCATTCTTCGGACCCTTCCTAAATGTCATCTCTTCTATACTTTGCTGATACTCTCAATTAGGGGTTTTCTCCCTGCAGGCCCTAATACTTTGGTATGTATTTACCTCTTTGTATGTCTCGCTTGCCTGTGATATGACAAGCCCCTTCGTGACAGAGACTTTGTTTTATTCATCTTTGGATTTCTAGCTTTTAGCATTGTATCCACAAAACAAAACAAAACAAAACATGCTGTTGAAATAAACAAACAAATGAGTTGAAGATGTATCTCCTAATATTTCCTCTTTGTATCAATTTTCCAAAGCAGAGGAAATCTAATACATTGAATACACTATATATTGCCTGTACAGAATATGATCCAGGGAGCAGTAAATTCATAGAATGAGCATCTGCATTTTTCCTTGAACAGAATTTCTGCTCACTTTGAGGTTTACCCATCAGTGTCATTTGAAGCAACATTGTTCTGCTAACAGGTGCTATTTTGTTGAATTCTATTAGAGAATTTCACTACAGGTTTAATTATTGTTCACCCTAGTGTCAGGCTGCTTTCCCTTTATTAACTAATCATCTACTGGCCCAGTGGGGTTCCTGTAGCCTCCAGGTTTCTCAAGATATGTCAAATCAGATTATCCGCCTTTATTTTACACAGATTAAAATTTAAATCTTTTCCAAACTCAGTGAAGAAACCATCTCCCACTGCTTAATATATGTAAACTATACTAAAGCATGCATGAGCTTTGTTAATTAGTTTTGGAAAGAAAGTTAGCTAACGATAGTAAATAGATATATTTGATGAAATTTTATTTACTTTACAATACAAGAGTATTACAGCGTTACAATGCTTTCTAAATACCAGTTATGGAGTAGAGATCATGGACTGGCCTTTGTATACACTATCATAACAATGGCATAGTTCAGAATTTGTTTTTATTTCAACAGCTCTCAGAAAAAAAAGTCTATGGATTGGGTTGGCACTGAAGTAACAGTAACAGTTATATGTTAACTGTTTTGTTGATTTCAAATTGATATGCTAAGAATTACTTATAAAAAGCCTAGCTTTCTAGGAGCCTTTCATGTTGAAATCTTCTGAAACCTAAAGGTGAGGTATTTTCAAATATCATGAAGTGCCATGTGGCATAAAATATGTCAAAAGTATCTTCTGATTTTTAACCAGTTTGAAAAGAGAGTTCAGTGTTTTATGATCTTTTGGAGTATATTTGAGTCACTTTAAGTTTATACTCTATGAAGCCTAGTGATTATGCATCATAGAAAATAAAGCTTGCAATCTTTTTTTTTTTTTCTGTCTTTGGTATAAGTTTTATATACAGGTCCAATATGTGGTTAATAAGGTGTTAGATCTTTTCTATTAAGTATATATGGTTAATGAAATTTTTTAGATGAATTAGATCAAGAAACCTAGAAGTTACATAATTTACTCACGTAAATGAAATGAGCTGGTGCAAAGAGTAGAATTTGTGGTTTCTCTCAATTCCCATATCTCATTGCATTTAACAATTAATAATTTAATCTGCAAGTAATAGATAATCAGAAACTATTTGTGTTTCCCCATTTCTGTAGCACTTAGACTTTTTAAAAAATGTGACAGTAATTTCTGATAAAATTTTAGTTTTACAGCAAACTTATGAAGGAGGGCCAAGCTAAAAGTATAACTGAGTTATAAATTCTCTCCAATGTTACTGAGTTGTTGTTTGGCTTGATTTTTCTCTTGAATTAACTTGAATATAAGAAGGAGAGGAAATTTGAAGGTTGTGTTTTCTTCATTTTTGTTATTTAGTTATTTAACAATAAAGAACTTTTCAGTTATCTTACTGATGTGTAAACTCTGAATGCCCTTTTAGTTCTTTCTGTATATTTTCTGTTACATATTAATTTATTTGTATGTATATATGTTTTAAAATCTTTTTAATGAAAGTTTGATTCCCTTTTCTCGTACTCTTGAATATATGTTTTTACAAATGTCCTGAGTTCACACTATTAGCATTTTTTTAAAAAGTCAATTTTAAGATATAAATATATATGATATATAGATTTTAAAATAAATTCCAATAAAAGTTCATAGATATGTACATACATGTCTCTAGGCAAAATATAGAACATTTCCATCACCTTAGAAAGTTCCCTCCTGCTCCTTCGCAGTCAATATCCACAAGGTCTCCTACCCCAGACAAGTTTAATTTCTATCTCCATTAGTTATTTTTGTGTGTGTGTTTTTTTTTAACCTCACACAGATGGAATCAGAAAGTATATATTCCTCTGTCTCTGGCTTGTTTTGCTGGACATAATTCATCCAGGTAGTATATATCATTAGTTTGTTTCATTTTATAGCTGAGTAGTATTTTATTATGTGAAATGTAACTCAATTTATTTATCCATTTAACTGCCCATGGGCATTGGGACTGCTTCCATTTCATGGTCTGTTATAAATAAAGCTGCTCTGAATATTCACATACATGTCTTTTGTTGGCTAACTTGTTTTCATTTCTCTTGGTAACTATCTAGGAGTGGAATTGCTGAGTTATATAAATGTTTAACTTTATAAGAAAATGTTAGATTGTTCTCCAAATTGGTTGTTACCACATCACACACACATTAGCAATGCACGAGAGTTTCTTTTACTCTATACCCTTACCCATACTTTTTGTCAGTTCTTATTTGTGTGTAGTATTACATTGTGATTTTCATTTGTATTTCCCTGGCGATGAATGAATTTGGCATTTTTTTTTTCATGTGTCTGTAAGCATATTCAATGATGTGTCTAAGTCTTTTATTCATTTTTTAAAAGTTTGTTTTTTTCTTTTCTTGTTGAATTCTAAAGAGTTCTTTTTGTATGTTCTGAATACCTGTCCTTTATCAGATCATGTATTGCAAATGTTTTCTACTAGTATTCTTTTTTAAAGGGGCTTTCGAAGAAGAAGATTTAATGTTGATGAAATGCAGTTTATCAATATTTTATTTTATGGTTTGTGTTTTCTTGTTCTATCTATAAATACTTTGTCTAACATAAGGTCATAAAAGTTTTCTTCTTCCTTTTTCTATAAATTGTATAGCTTTAGCTTTTAGGGCTATGATTTTTTGTGTGGTATAGATGCAGTTTTTTGATTTTTGTGTGGTATAGATGTAGTTTTCATTTTGTTTTTCAAAACCTAGTTGTTAATACATAGAAATACATTTGATTTTTGTATATTTGTTTCCTGCAAACTTATAAATTCACTTGATAATTCTAATAACAATTTTAAGAATTTTCTATTAACACAATTGTGGTGTTTGAGAATAGAGAGTTTTTTGTTTTGTTTTGTTTTTGCACACTTTTGTTTCACCCATCCCTCTATCACTTTTCTCTGTATCTGTGAGTTGGTTTCTGCCCTGTGTTATTCATTTGATTTATTCTTTTTCCTAGAGTCTACGTATAAGTGAAATCATGTGGAATTTGTCTTTCTCTGACTTATTTCATTTAACATAATATCCTCTAGGTCCATCCACATTGTCACGAATGGCAATATTCCATTCTTTTTTCTTGCTGACGAATATCTCATTGTGTGTGTGTATGTATGCACCACATCTTTATTCATTCATCTATTGATGGATACCTATATTGCTTCCATATCTTGGCTACTGTAAATAATGCTGCAATGAACATATGGATGCATATGTCTTTTCAAATTAGTGTTTTTGGTTTCATTTCCCAGAAGTGGAATTTCTGGGTCATATGGCAGTTCCATTTTTAATTTTTTGAGGAATTTCCATACTGTTTTCCATAGTGGCAGCACCAGTTTACAATCCCACCAACTGTGCATGAGGATTCCCTTTTCTCCATATCCTTGCCATCACTTATTTGTCGACTTTTTGATGATAGCCATTCTGACAGGTGTGAGGTGATATCTCATTGTGGTTTTGATTTGAATTTCCCTGATGATGTTGAGTATCTTTTCATAAGTCTGTTGGCCATCTGCATGTCTTTTTCAGAGAAATGTCTATTCAGGTCTACTGCCTATTTTTTAAAATGGGATTCTTTATTTTTTGTTGTTGTTGAGTTGTATGAACTCCTTATATATTTTGGATATGTAATTTTCAAACACTTTCTCACAATCAGTAGGTTGCCTTTTCATTTTGCTGACAATTTCCTTTGCTGTGCAGAGCTTTTTAGTTTGATGTAGTCCCACTTACTCATTTTTGCTTTTGTCACCTTTGCTTTTGGAGTCAGATCCAAAACATCATTGCCAAGCACTTACTGCCTATGTTTTCTTCTAGGAGTTTTATGGTTTCAGGACTTACATTGAAATCTTTAACCCATTTTGAGTTAATTTTTGTGTATGGTGTAAGATAGTGGCCCAGCTTCTTTTGCATGTGGCTGTCTAGTTTTCCGAACACCATTTGTTGACAAGACTGTCCTTTCCCTATTATATATTCTTGGCTCCTTTATCATATATTAATTGACAATATACGTATGTATTTATTTCAGGACTCTCTACTTTGTTCCATTGATCTATGTGTCTGTTTTAATGTCAGTATCATATGTTTTGATTACTATAGCTTTATAATATAGTTTTAAATTAGGGAGCATGATACCTTCAACTTTGTTCTTTGTTTACAAGATTGCATTGGCTATTTGGGTCTTTTGTGATTCCACACAAATTTTAGGGCTGTTTGCTCTATTTCTGTGAAAAATGCCATTGGAATTTTGATAGTGATTGCATTGGATCCTGACCATTTTATTTCATTTCCTCTCTTTGCATATCAATTATATTTCTTTTATAAAAATGTTACTGGTTATTCTAGAGTTTGTAATATATTTTAACTCATCTAAGTCTACCATCAAATCACACTTCACAAATAGCTCCAGTATCTTTTAATAGAGTACTTCTAATTTCTCTATCCTATCCTTTATAACATTACTGTCATTCATTTCACTTATCCATATGCTACATTCATGTACTACATTGCCAGACTTTAAATAAAATATAACTCTTTTAGATCAATTAAAATTAAGAAAAATGAAAGATTTTGTTTTACCTTTATTTTTTCCTTCTCTGATATTTTTCTTTATGTAGGCCCCCGCCCCCATTTCTGACCTATATGAGTTTTGTTCTCTTTGAAGAACTTTTAACATTTCTTGCAGAGCAGGTCTGTTGGAGATGAATTCTCTCATTTTTTGTTCATCTAATAAGACTATTTTTGCTTCACTTTTAAAGAATAATTTTAAAAGATAATTGGTGTGCCTTTTCTTTCAATACTTTAAATATTTCACTCCATTTTCTTCTTGCTTGTACAGTTTCTGAAGTAAACTCTGCTGTAATTATCTTTTTTTTTCCTCTTTAGGGAAGATTTTTATTCCCTTTGGCTTCATTCGAGATTTTATTTTTGTCCTTGGTTTCCTATATTTTGAATATGATGTGCCAAAATGCAGATTTTTGGGGTATGCCCTTCTTCCTTATCTCTGATCTTCCTGGATCTGTGGTTTGGCATATTTCATTGATTTTCTAGCTCTTGGCCATTATGGAATATTTTTTTGTTCTGCTCTTTCTTTTCCTGCTGTCCTTCCAAATATATATATAATGTTGCACTATTTGAAATTCTCCCACAATTTTTGTATGTTCTTTTCTTATATTTTTTTTTCTCCACTCTTTTTTCTCTTTGCATTTCAGTTTGAAAAGTTCTATTAACCTATCTTCAAGCTTACTGATTATTTCTTTGGCTGTCTTCAGTCTACTGATGAGTCCATCAAAGGTATTTTTCATTTCTCTTACAGTGTTTTTGATTTCTAGCATTTTCTTTTGATTCTTTGAGTTCTCATCTCTATGCTAGAGTTAAAAAAAATTCCCTTTTTCCAGGATCTGGTAAAGTCTTTTCAAGGCTTGTTCCTGTAACAAATGCCTGTAGTAAGCATGATATGGAAACACTTTGAGCATATTTCATAATAGTTGCTTTGCCATTCCCCCTTGCTAGAGTAAAACATACACCTTTCTTGGCTCTTCACCATGAGATTATGGCAGAGTTTATAAAGTGTAAGTGAGAGGCCTCTGCCCCCATTTTCTCCAGCCCCTGCCAAGACTGCAGCCCTAAGTTGTTTCTCAAACTAATCTACCCTCCAGCAATTTGTCAAATTTACCATTTAGTATTCCTACTACTTTATGAGTCCAGTGGCTTTTGCTCCAAGAATGTTGACCTCAGCTGTGACTCTGGATTTGCCTGTTTCTACAGATTTTGTGGTGGCAGATTGTCCTGTTTCTTCAGTTCTCCCATGGGTCCGAGAAAAGTCACTGATTTTTAATTTGTTCATCTTTTTTCTTGTTGTTTAAGTATGGAAGCAACATCTTCCAAGGTCTTTCATGTTAGAGTTAAAATGAGGAGTTCTAATTTCTATTCTTATAATAACTTTGTTAATCTTTGTTATGAGAGCTATACTGTCCTCATAAAATAACTTGGAGAGAAGTCCTTCCTCCTCTATTTCTGAAATATTTTTTGTAAGTGTAATATTTTATCTTCCTTAAATGGTTGATAGAAATTATTAAATTATTTAAGTCACGTTTTCTTTTTGGAAAAATATTTGATCATAAATTCAATTTCTTTAATAGATACAGAGCTTTTCATATTTTTCTATTTCTTCTTTTATCAGTTTTTTAAAACCAAAACTGTTTTGTCTTTTCTTTTTTAAAGGAAATGTTTCCATTTTATTGTTGAATTTACTGGCACAAAGTAGTTTTATAATATTCTCTTATTGTCTCAATGATCTGCTGCTATTTCAATTTTGCTATTGCTCATTTTATTTGTTTCTCTTCATCAATCTTCATAAAGGGTTATCAATTTTATCAATTTTTTAGGGAACCAACTTTGGGATTTATTAATTTTCCATATGTTTGTCAGTCATAGATTTTTATTCTTTATTGCTTTTTTTTTTTTTACTTTGTGTATAATTTACTCTTTTTTAAAAATCTTATTAAGGTGGTAAATTAAATAATTTGCTTTATATCTTTCTTCCCTTGTGATACTGGCATTTAAAGCTATATATTTCACTTTAAGAACTGCTTTAGCTGCATCTCATAATTTTGATGTTTTACTTTCAAGATTATTCAGTTCAAAATTCCCTTGTGACTGTTATCCTGTTTTAGAAATATCTTGTTTAATTTCCAAATATCTGAGAATTTTCTATATATATTTTTATTAATTTCTAGTTAAATTCTTTGTGATCAGAGAGCATACCCTATAAGATTTAAAATCTTTTGAAATCTATTGAGATTTATCGCATATCTAGGTACATGCTTTATCCTGATAAATGTTTCATTAGCTCTTCGCAAGAATTTGTTTTCTGCAGTTTTGTGTTAATGACAATTAGGCCAGAATGGTTGATAGTTTTCACATCTTTTATATTTGTACTGTTTTTATATATTTGTTCTATCTATCATAACTGTGAGAAGAGTGTTAAATACTCAACTATTATTGTAGATTTATCTGTTTCTCTCTTTAGTTGTCAGTTTTTGTTTCATATTTTCAGATGCTTTCCTATTAGGTACATATTTAAGCTTATTATATATTTTATTGATCAACCTTTTTATCATTATACATCTCTATTTCTCATAAAATTATTTGTCTTGAACTATATCTTATCTTATATTAATATAGACACACCAGTTTTTTAATGCTTACTGGTGCATGATATATATCTTCTATATTTTTACTTTTAATATCTCTGTCTATTTCTAATGTCCTCATTTATAGAGAACATAGAGTTGGGATTTCTTTTTTAAAAGCAGTTGTAAAATATTTACCTTTTAATTTGAATGAGTAGTCCGCTAACTTTTAATGTAATTATTGGTATGGCTGGGTTAAAGTCTATTATTTTGAACTATGCAAACCATTCATATAATCTGTTTTTTGTTTCTTTGTTCTACTTTTGATGTCTACTTTTAGCTTAATTAATATTTCTAATTTATTTTTTCACATGCTTTTTAGCTGTGTCTTTATATCATTATTTCAGAGGTTGCTCTAATAAATACAATATGCATCTTACTCTCATTAAAATCTATAATACTGATCATTCAATAACTTGCATATCACACATCAAGTATTTAAGACTCTTACAAACATACACTTACAATCACTATTATTTGCTATAATTTGTCAAATATTTTCATTTTACATTGGTTATAAAGCTCCTCATAATTATACTATTTTCACTTTAATGTTTCACTTGTTTTTAAAGAGAAATTCACGGAAGAAAAAATGAGGTAATCATTTATATTTGCTCACATATTTAGTATGTCTTTTGGCTCCAGTATTTTCTGATGAGAAATCAGTTATATTCATATTTGTGGTCCTCTATCTGCCATGTATTGATTTTCTTTGCCAGCTTTCATTTCTTTGTCTTCTTTTATCTCTGGTTTATAGAAATTTTATTATGATGTGTCTGGGCATGGTTTTCTTTGTATTTATTCTGGGTGTAATGAGCTTCTTGGATCTATAATTTGACTTTTTTCTCCATCAAATTGGTACAACTTCAACTATTATATCTTCAAATATTTATTTCATACCATTTTACCTCTCTTCTCTCTTTTTGGGATTCTAACTGCAGATGTTTGACTGCTTTAAATTTTCCCACAGGTCACTGAAGGGCTATTCATTTTTCTTGTATCTTTTTCTCCATATTATTCAGACTGGATTTCAATTAAACTGTATTGAAGTTCTCTGACCCTTTCTTCTTCCATCTCTAATCTGCTGTCAAGCTCATCAAAGTTAAATTTTCATTTCAGATATTGTAATTTTTCATTCTAGATTTCAATTTTGTTCTTTTTAAAAAGTTTTCTTTCTCTTCTGAGATTTCTCATCTCTTTACTCATTATGGCCATATTTTCTTTTAAGTGTTTAAACATCTTTATAGTAGCTATTCTAAATTATCATCTGTTAATTCTGTTATTTGTATCATCCTGAAGTCTTTTTCCATTCAGCACTTTATCCCTTTATGATGAGTTATATTTTTCTACTTTTCCACCTGCTTATTAATTTTTGTCTTGATTTTAGAATTCTGTAGGTAGTTTATTATAAGTAGTATAGATTATTTAGTCTTTTTAAAAATAGTGTTGAACCTTGTTTTGACAGTTGATAATTTTCTGAGAGGCTCCTAGATTTTATCAAAGCTTGGCTTAGGCTTTGTTACTCTTAAGATATAAATTTTCTAGTGTTTCAAATGAATACCAAGGGTTTTGATGAGTTCTTTAATCTCTGGTTGGGCTAGAACTCATCTTCCAAAATGTGTAATATCTAATATCTTTGCTTCGCTCTCAATCTTGTAAGCACCATTGTCTGCTAGACCATTCAGAATCTTGCTCTTTATATGTATAGTATAGCTCTTGATCCAAAGCCCTCATACAGATTTCTGGGACCACTCTTTTTCCCTGCTCAGTTCCCTCTAATACCTCATCCTGTAAATTCCAGCTGCTTCCAGCAGCCCTAAATTCTAAACTTTGCCTCCTCATTCAGGTGGGACTGCCCTGTTTCTGTTGGTCTCCAATTTCTTATGTTGCTTTAGAAAAATTGTTCTTAAACAAAAAGATTAGGTAATCATGGAACTCACTTCTGTGTTTTCTTTCTTTCAGAAGGGAAGTCCTATACTGCCTATTGTCCATTGCCAGGTAATAGTCACTTCATGTATTTTGTTCAGTTTTGTAGTTACTTACCATGTGTAGGTGACTCTGGTACAAGTTAATCTTTCATGTTTGGAAGTGAAAGTCTGACATTGTTATCTTTTTATATATTTTTTTATTTTTTAGGCGAGGCAACTCTTGGTTGACCTCACAGATTGCAAGGAACTTGTCAGCTTATAATCCCTTATCTATCTATCTATCTATCTATCTATCTATCTATCTATCTATCTATCTATTATTATTTTTTATGCCTATAGCACCTGGTCTTCCTAGGTGGTTTCCTATGTAAATACTACCCAAGCCCGATCCTGCTTAGCTTCCGAGATCAGACGGGATTAGGCTTGTTCAGGGTAGCATGGACATAGGCTTGACATTGTTATCTTTTAAAGAGAATAACTTCTCAGCAGAACTGAAAGTGGTAATTCCAATCTTGTACAAGATTAATAGATATTACATTTATTACTAGTAAGCACTGAGCACTTGAGACAACAAAACAAAGACATTTCATTGTCCTCAGATAAAGGTACAATGAGAAGTATTATCTATTTTGGTATTATGATATATATTCTTCTTTGACTAATATCTATTGTCTCATTTTGTTAGCTAAAGCACCTAAATACAAAATGCAGGCAGTGAGGTTAATAAATATTTATAATTTTTCCTTTTAGAGATTTTCAACACTATATATATTTCACAGTAGTTTTTGTATAATCAACAGAGTGGAAAAGACATGTGTTAAACATAGAATTTTACATGGCAAAGTATTTGGCATGAGATCAGGTTACAGTGACTATTTTTGAATGTAAAAAAAGGTCATGTTTCTTCATTTGATCTTAAGTGAAGACTGAAGCAGCTGGGTCCCATCCTTTTCTATTCACTCTACAGACTCAAGAGTCCTGTGTTTTAGCTGCTACTCCTAGCATTTTTTTTTTAATTTCAATTTATTTTTTAACTCACTCCATTTCTTCGAAATGTTTCTACATATTTTCTTCTCATTAATTGTGTTGAATATTTATTGGAGACTATGAATTCTCTTTCTTGCTTGCTTAGTATTATACATCAAAAAAGTTTTACCTTTAAAATTAAATTTTCTTAATTGACATCTCACTTTAAAAGAATATCTATTTCTTTGTCCTGTGAAATTATCTGCTGAATCAGTTCCTCCCCAATCTTTAGAGTGATGTTTCCAAAATGTCCTGTGTTTGGAGATCTAGTAGAAGTTTCTATATGCCTTATGTGATAGGAAAACTTTGAGAGTCATGTGTTCTGAATGAAACCATGAAAGCTTATATTAATAGTTTCAACTTTCACCAAAGTAAAGCAATAAAGACATCATGTTTCACAGTATTTCACTTAGTAATCTGGTGCCCTGTACTATTAATGTATATAAATCACTTATTTGCCAAAAACAATGGATGTCTCTTCTTCGACTAATTTGTAATTGTGCATTTGATACTCTATGCAAATGGTTGACACCTTTATGTCATTATAACTCAAGCTGGTTGACTCCCTCTGTTCAAGTCCCTTGTGGCCCCAGTGAGCCAGAGTGACTCATTATTGCCAGGGTTAGAAAAAGTTTTTTTTATGTATTCAACATTAACTTTCACTCATTTTTACATCCTATTCTCCTCTACCACCTGGAGTTCTTTCCCTTTCAAATTCTCTTCAGGAAATATTACTTATTATTCATCTATACTTGATTTTCATATAAGGAAAATTTGAGCTTGAGAAAGATTTGATATACTTATTTGTCTCTATTGTTTAAAGACTTAGAAAAACATTCTATTTTTGGAATAACTATTCCAAAAATCTATTAAGCATTTAATAGATGATCAACGAGTTTTTGTTTTGTGAGTAAGAAACCTTAAGTTTTTAGTCACTTATTCATACTATCCATGCACTTCTAATTGAACTTTTGATTTTCTTTTAATTGCGTTTTTGTAATTGCAATTATTTTCCATAGTTCATATGCAAATCCTGGCTTTTATAATGACTTTTTTATATGTAGAATTCATTTTTACTTATAATTTAGAAAACTTAGATGTCAAAATTTGATAAAAATGCAAACAGCCAAAGTGGCAAAATATGAATAAAACATACTGCAGTTGTGATTTCTAAAAGTTAATGTTTTAGAACTTAAGTTTATTAATCTTCTGAAAGAGAATTTGCTAACTGGTATATTACTGGACCTGGAGGACTCCAAAAATTTAAAGACAAATTAAGTAATTTCTCCACCTTAAATTGGTTTTAACAAAAGATTAAGAAAAAAATGAGATCGGCTATTTGTAGAGTCTTCATAGTTCAGCCATCCTGTGAAGTTTAAAATAACTTGAGAGGTTTTTTAAAAATCATTTTAAAGATATTATCTTCATAACATTTTGGGTCTTGGTAATTTTTATGGGTATGCCTGTCAGTAAGAGGTTAACACTGGTCACTATTGTAAAACCAACTACTTGAGATGATACTGAACTGTCTTATGAGAGCTGATAAAAATTAAATGTTAAAATATTGTTTTGCAACCCCAAATTCACATATCCAACAGCCTACACCACAACTTTCCATATTCATAACTTTACCCAACCAAAACTAAACTCCCTATACTATGCCCCTTGTCCAAAAGCTGTAACTGCTGTGATTTTCTTCACCTGTTTTTGTTTTCAAACACTGACATCATCCATAACTCTTCTCTTTCTCTATATCCTAAGTCCAACTCAATTGAAAAGCCTCTTGACCCTATCTTTGATATGCCTGGAATCTGGTGTCTCCACTGTCACTACCATAAATTACATCACTGCTTACCTAGATTATTGAAATAATCTCGTATTCCTTGAATAAAGTTATTTATGGTTACTATATCTAGGCACTGTGCTTAGTTTCCATAATTACCTTAAAAGATGATTACTAGCCCGATTTTGCATATTAGGCAACTGAGACATTAAAAAATGATTTCCTTAAGATCACACAGTGTGTAAATCACAGAGCTAGTATTTTAACTCAATTTGCTTAATTCCACATCAAGATTTACAACACTACTACAATGTTTAATCTTTGTGGTACTCTTAATTCTTGTAAATACAAAACTAGAGCAAAGTTAAGATAAAAACTACACTATTAGAATTTTTTCATAATATTTATGAAATCTAGAAGGTAAACAAAAATTTAAAAAACAAATGCTAAATCTCAAAAGTAATTGCGATACAATTAAAATGGCAATTTTAGGTAGATAATAAAAGTAATTGTTTTACTTATTTATCTTTGTTGTGCGAATGGCAGGAACACTGAAATATCTGTGATTTTATTCTACTTGTAAGCTAACGAGTGTGTCTACCTGAGTTTCACAGATGCTTTCAGAAGACATGAGAATCCTGGGTTAGGAGTTATGGTAAAATCATTTATCTTTTAGGACTAGCCTTGGAAAAATCTTTCTCGTATTAGTATACTAGGATATTTTAACAACACATAAATATCTGTGGCTTAAATGAAATAAGGGCAATCTAATTTCAGCTTCATATCTAACCTGGTCAGAAATAAAGGTTAGGAGGACACTTTATACTTTTTATAGATTTACAAACTTAATTAGAGTCTTCGTGCTCAAATGAGAGAGTTTGAGTAATGTCCCTGAATACCCAGAGCACAAACAGGAGAATAGATCTTTTTTTTTTTTTTTTTTTTTGCTACTGAGGTTGACATAGCCATAAGTAGATTCAGTCATCTTTGCTTTAACAAAATATTTTGTCCAAAGCATAATTCCAAAGCCACATTTTAGATATATTTCTTGAGTCCAATTTTTTAGATAAAACTAAAGTGGAATTTTGAAAAGTATCAGTAAAAATGTTCATTATGTGGATCTTGATTTGAGTGATGTTAATCAATGCGACGGTTGTGATAAGGCTTCTGAAGGGATTGGCAGGCCTTTTCCCCATTCTTCATCCATTCCTTCCTGGGAAGTTTCCTAGTTATAACACTAATCTTTATGTAGTGAAGCAATTACAGTTTTTATTTTATGTTTTTATTAAAGAGTGTGCATGTGAAAGTCTAAAATGTCAAAGAGATGATTCGAAAGGCTTTCCACAAACAGTTTCTTTTTTATGTCGCATAATGTCTGATGTGGCATTGTTGGAAGAATGTAATTTTTAAATAGTCAATTTAGAAAGATTTTTTATCCTGAACCTAATTACAGTCTTAGGTTCTAAACCCAGTAAGTAAAATCTATGGATTGACTACATCAGACTAATTTAAATATCATTTCGGCGAATGATCTCCATTCCAAGTATAATTATTTTCCCTTTATTTCTATTACTTACTAATACTTTAGCTTTTTAAAATCAAGTAATGGTATTGGCAGAAAAACAGACATAAAGACCAGTGGAACAGAATCGAGAGTCCAGAAATAAACCTATGTTTATATGGGCAAACAATTTTCGACAAAAGAGCCAAAAACATACAGTGGAGGAAGGAAAGCCTCTCCAATAAATGGTGCTGGGAAAACTGTAAAGACACCTGAAAAAGAATGAAACTAAGCTGTTTTCTATCAAAACACACCAAAATTAACTCAAAATATATTAAGGACCTGAATGTAAGACTGGAAACAATAAATTGCCTAGAAGAAAACATAGGAACTAAACTCAAGGACCTTGGACTTAAAGAGGAATTTATGAATTTGAACTCAAAGACAAGAGAAGTAAAAGCAAAAATAAATGAATGGGATTACATCAAACTAAAAAGCTTCTGCACAGCAAAAGAAACCATCAATAAAGTAAAGAGACAACCATCCGAATTGGAAAATATATTTGCAAGCAATGCCTCCGATAAGGGCCTAATATCCAAAATACACAAAGAACTCATATAACTCAATAACAACAAAAAGACAAACAATCCAATTAAAACATGAGCAGAGGACCTAAACAGACACTTCTTCCAAGAAGACATACAAATGGCCAACGAACATGAAAAGATGCTCGACATTGCTAGCTATTAGGGAAATGCAAATCAAAACCACAATGAGATACCATCTTACACCTGTTAGAATAGCTGTTATCAACAGGACAAGTTAATAACAAGTGTTGGAGAGGATGTGGAAAAAAAGGAACCCTCATACACTGCTCGTGGGACTGCAAATTGGTACAGCCACTATGAAAAACAGTATGGAGCTTCCTCAAAAACCTAAGAATTGATCTACCATATGATCTAGCAATCCCTCTACTAGGTATTTACCCTAAAGACTTAAAATCATGTCTTAAAAAAGATATTCACACATCAACATTCATAGCAGCATTATTCATGGTGGCCAGGACGTGGAAGCAACCAACGTGTCCTAAAATAGATGATTGGATAAGAAAGCTGTGATATGTATATACAATGGAATATCACTCAGCCATAAGAGGAGATGAAATACTGCCTTTTGCAACAACATGGTTGGACCTCGATATAATCATGCTAAGTGAAATAAGCCAGAGAGAAAAAGTTGAAAACCACGTAGATGGGGTAAAAGGGGTCAAATATGTGGTGACACAAAAAAATCTGACTATGGGTGGTGAACACACAATGCAATATATACATGCCTTACTGTTGAATTGTATACTTGAAACTTACTGGATTTTGTCAACCAATGTCACCATAAGAAAAATAAATTAAATAATAAAATAAAGTATATTAGTTCTATTTTAGCTTTTTCTTGCAAAATATTAATCGGGATTTAAATTTATAAATAATTTGTGCTGGATATACTGTTAAATTTGAAAATGTTTATTCTGTGTCTGAAGAATAGCTAACAGAGCTATTCTTTGAAGACATTCTATAATTCTCTCTTTGACCTCCAAGACTGCCCAATGATAGATTATTTTTACTATCTGACAGGTTGCTATTCTTGCTCATTAATGTTTCAACTCTTCAGAAACACAAATCTACTCTTCTGCTTAAAGTTCATCTGTATTATGTTTTATCCTCTATGCCCCCTCTTTTTTTGTTGGTTTGACCTAGTTTTAGTTGTTTATTTATTAAGCAGAATACTTCATAGATTCCCCATGCCATTTGACATTTATGTATATATAGATATATATTAAATTGGATTGGAATATTTTTTGCCTTTTATGCATCAGAGATGTTGTTTACTTATGTGAGAGTATACCGCCCAATTTTAAGAAGAGAATACTCTTCTTAAAATTTTGTTTTGCAATTTTTAAATTGATTCCTCCAATGAAAATTTATAATTATTTTCTTGTTACCTTAAAAATATCACAAAGAAGTCATGAGTGGAATAGGAGTAAGCTTATAAATTAATTGAGAATTACTGATACTTTATAATATTTAGTCTTTGAATTTGGATGTTTTAAAGAATATAATATCTAATAATGAAGAGCTCACAAACCAATGGATAAATTAAAGATTATTGGAATTAAATGAACTGTAAAAACTTGAGAAAAAATATTTTAAATTTTTTTAAAAAATCAATTAACTGTGGGGAAGAACTTAGATCTTCAATTCAAACGTTCACATATTCCAGATGAACTAAAGATTTAAATAATAAAAACATATCTCACAAGAAAAAACTTAAGAAAAAAGTTATTTTATAAGCCCTCTAAATGGTAGAGAATCACTAAGCAGGTAAGTGATAGGACTGGTGAAGGAAAATGTCAGCAGTTCTGACAATCACAAAAATGAAAAACATTCTTAAATGCTATTTCACAAAGCCAAACTGGAAAAAGACATGCAGCCAAATAAGAGTAGTATAATTATTACATGAGATATTTAAACTGATAAATACTATAATCACATTAAATAAATGAGCAGAAGACATGAACAGATAATTCACAAACAATTAAATTTACTGAAAATTGTTTTATGGGCTAGCCTATGGTCTAACTTGGAAAATATTTTGTGCTTGAAAAGAATGTATGTTCTGGTGTTGTTGATATAGTATTCTATAGTACTGGTTAAGTTGTTCAGGTGGTTGTTTTAGTTGTTAAAATCTCTCATATATTTACCGATTTTAGCTTTATCAGTTATTAGAATGTGGTATTGAAGTCTCCAAATATAGTTTTTGAATTATCTACTTCTCCTTTCAAGTATGTCATGTGCTTTTTGGGTGCTGTTGTTTGGTGCATATACATTAATAACTTATTTCTACTATCTCCTTATCATTTTGAAATATCACTATTTATTTCTAATAAATGCTTTTGCCTTAACATCATTTTATATAGTATTATTGTAGCCACACCAGCGTCTTAATACCATGTGTTTGCATGGTATCTTTTTTTCCATCCTTTTACCTTTATCCTATTTGTAACTTTGAAACTAAGGTGTGTCTCTTGTAAAGTTGGGTCCTGCTTTTTTAATCTGTTTAATAATGTCTGCCTTTTGATTGCAGCATTTATTCCATTAACATTTAATGTAATTATCAAAAATAAATTGATGACATTTTTGGCTTTTATAATTAAACTATGGTATACCTAGACATGGCTCTCTTTATGTTCATCCTACTTGGAGTTTTTAAGCTTCTTAATTTTTTCATTAATGTTTTTCATCAATTTTGGGATGTTTAGGCTATTATTTCTTTGACTTTTTTTTCCTGACTCTTTCTTCTTTTGGGACATCCACTGTGCATATGTCAGTATGTTTGATGTTGTCTCACTAAAGAACTGCTCATTTTACTTCAATATTTTTTCTCTGTGCTTTTCAGATTGGATCATTTCTATTGATTTATCTTCAAGTTCGCTGAACTTTTCCATCATCTTGAATCTGCTTTTGAGACCATCTAGTGGGGGATGGAAACAGCTCCAGGCCGGAAGGCCTCAGTCTTCCAACATTCTTATTCAAAGTTTCAGCAATTCTTCATGAATAAGCACCTCTCAATTTATTGTTTGGTTCAGAGTTCTTAAAGGGTTATTTCTGACCACATTGTCATTTTATAATTATTTTTTTGTGAGGAAGATTTGTTAACCACTTCATGTCACAATAGCCAGAAGTCCTGCCTCAACATCATTAAATTAAGCTGCTTAACATGCATTTTTAAAATAGTTCAACTGCACTAAGAAAGGTAAATTAAAATGATAATGGGGTATTGTTTTGCCTACAAAATTAGCAAAGATCGAAAACTTGAGAATAATGAATATTGGCAAGAATTTAGGAATATAGGCATTCCCATGTTTTCCTAGGTATGCTGTAATCAAGAACATTTATTTATTTCTCTTTTATTTATTGTTTCCTTGAATCTATATTTATAAAATGTTTTAAAATTGTTCCTTAGATTTTTTAAAAAATGTTAAAATTAATACATTTAAAGAATAATTAATAGAGTATATAGTAAAAAGCAAGTCTTTCTCCCAGGATTTTTCATCCTCTCCCTGGAGGCAATCATGGTTATCTCTTTCTTGTGAATATTTCCAGAGATATCCTATGTATATATAAGTTTAAGTGTGCATAATATAAGCTTTAAAAAAAGCCAGATACTTAAATATTCTATACACTTTGTCTCCAGGTTGTGTTTATCATTAAGAAAATGTTTTGGTGATCACGACTTGTCAATATATGGAGATATTCTGCAACAAAATCCTTTACAATTTTCATATCAGGGAAATTACAGAATTTTATTTTTTAACCACTTGCTACTTTTCCATACTTAAATCTTTTTTCTATAATAGACATTTATTAATTTTATAATTATAAAATAGACTTTATTATTAAATATGTATATCCTTGACTCATTAATTTTACTTCTATAATAGTAAGTAGGAAATAATTACACATGAAAAAAATTACATGTAAACAAGTTTATAGATGAATATTAAAATCAAGGTTTTAACTAAATTTTAAATTTACTATGTACAATATAGCTCATTCATTTTAAACATATTTAAGTAGCTGTCAAAATTATGAAAAAATTATAATAGCTAATATTTTATTGAATATTATTATTACATGCCAGGCACTATTCTAAAATCTTTAAATGTATTACCACTCTTATTACAAAAATAATTTTTTGAGATGGGCACTTTTATTTTTCTCCATTTTAGGATGAGAAAACTGAATCATAGGAAAGTTAAGTAACTTGCCCAATGAAAAGTTCATAATGATATGCAAAAGTACTTATGTTGTCATAGGTCAGGTTCCCCAGGGAAAGAACTTTGAAGTTATGAAGGAAAAGGGGTTACCCATGAAATCAACACCAGAGAGGAAGCGGAGGAAATAAAATTTGGCTGAGAGAAGAGTTAAAATGTGATGCAGATGTAATGTGGTCATAATTAAGGCCTCTGCAGACCCTGCAGGGAGCCATAGAGCTAGGGTAGCTCTTCAGAAAAGTCCTGAATTGAAGTAAGGCCTTTATGTCCCTTCAATGAACAGTCACTGGTGAATGGGTGTGACAGCAGAGGAAGGGGGTAATTTTGGCAAGCCAGCTTTCTCTGTCTGAGCGCAAGTTTTCTGAGAATGCCTCAGCTGAGCACGGCCACCTTCCAACTCTCTTAGCATTTGATGAGACTAGTGCTTCAGTCCTGAATGGGGGGATCTAGGTGCTATGCACAGTATCTACTGCATATACAATAATAAGTCTTTGTAAGTCCATATATATTTATATTTTTATCCTACATGTGTGTGTATATCACATGAACATATACATTTATAAATAAGAAAAGAAAATACGCTTTCATAATAAGAAACAAGTAACTCTTTTTTATAATTTAAATCACTTCTAAGTACAAATACTTTATTTTAAAATAAAAGTACACTCTCAAAACTCCCTTCATCCAGATGAATTGAAAAAAAATTCAGGTTTGTAAGATTTTTCTAATGCACATATTGGAGTATATAAAAGCTATCTCAAAGAATAGAAGCCAGGGCTTAAAAGACTATTAGTTCTATATTTGAATAAGAGGAATAACTACAATCATATGTCAGGTACTTAAATATGTGTTCTTTGAAAGTTTTATATAATGAAATATAACTTACTTATTACTGTCAGGAAGTTCTGTAATCAGAATAATCCTTTTCGACCAAAAACTTCAGACAAAATTCATTCAGAGTTAGGTAGTAAGAAATTTTGACCATAAGTAATTTGCTTTTTGAGTTATTCTAATAGATTTTTAAAATATCAGCTTTTCATTTCTTCATTTTTGCAATCTCTTCTAACAACTGCCAGCCAGAAGTGTGCAAACAGTGGGGAAGCATGCACCTGCCTTCTCACTGCACTTTTCTGTCTTATTCTCTAAGTGAAGTTTGGATCGGATAACCTCTCATGTCCTTTCAAACTCTGAAGTTTTAGGACATTTTTCCTTCCTAAGTAACAAGTGGTATCTCAGAAACGATCTTACTGTAAACATAGTTTTGTGGACTTTTATTTTCTGATTTTACCTTTGTTCGTTTTAAAGTACAGGCACCTCCTTGGCCTTGGGTCTTTTCTCAACGGAGAAGAGCTCCTCAGTCTTAGCACTATTGACATCTGGGGCTAGGTAATTCTTTGTTGCAGGGAGGAGGGTGGCTTGTGTATAGTCAGATGTGTAGCAGCACTCCTGGTCTCTATCCACTAGAGGCCTGTAGCACACCTCTTAAATTGTGATGGCCAAACTGTCTCTAGATATTGATAAATTTCCCACAGGAACAAATTACCCCAGATGAAAATCAGTGCATTAGATTATCTCCATTTGGATGGAATTCTACTTTCCAAAAGAGCCATCTTACTTTTAAACTTGAAAATTTCACTCCGTAATACCTCTTTTAGTAATTCATAAAGATATTAATGTTAATTCCAAGTAAGGAAAGGGCAACATAATCCCTCATTTCAATTACCACTAAGCTTTTATCATTGTAGGGATATAGTCAGAGGTTATATACAAACATTTACAGTTTTAAAAACAGGTGTATTATGTCACTCTGTCTCTATTTCAAACATTAACAGTCAACTCTTTCATAGAATTTTAGCACTATCAAACTACTTCAAACCTGAAATAACAAGGGTGAGATAATTTCCTTTATCTTCTTTCAAAAAGATACAGTGTTCCCCTATATAAATTTAAAATGTTTTTAAGTGTCTTCTCGGTAGAGAGTAAGAAGAATTAAACTTTTATTATTCTGTGTATTTACTGATCACACCACTGTTGGTGATAAAAATCTCTGCTGTCAGAAGAACTTGTTTATTACTTTTTCCTGTTCTAATTCTTGTACCCTTTAACCTGGAGGCCACTAGTATTCAAGTGAAATAGCTAGCAGGGCCCAGAGGGACCCCTGACAAATTTGTTTGGGTGGTAGTGCACGTGTGCATGTGTGTGATGTCACCATACATCTAGTCATCTAGTACTTTTTTTTTTTTGTGTGGGGGACAGAGATCCACACCCGATAATCTT
>NW_006436298.1:32951874-32960448 GCF_000325575.1 Pteropus alecto | reverse complement strand
TTTTTTTTTTTCGGTGCAGGAGACAGATGTCCACACCCTGATAATCTTTTCTGATAACCCTGTGACTAGAAATTGACTTGCTACCTATGATAAAGTGAAAAGGAGGCTGAGTCAGATAAAGAGGAAATGAAATAGAGTCTATAGAGAAGAAAATGAGCACAAAGTCAATAGGTGAGGAAGAAGGCTGCTGCACAGTGATTCAGGATTATTTGATCAATGCAGGGGAAAATGGAGGGGAAAATAGCAAGCAACCCAGTTGTTCAGTACTCTATCCACAAATCAGTCAGAGAGCTGTCTGTGAAATGATTAGCTATTTCAGTATTGAGTGGGTAATGGTATAGTGAGAAGAGCAAATGTGAATGAACCAAAACAATTCAAGTCACAAGACAATTGTGTGGATAGATAGTATTTAGACCAACTATATACTCATAACAACAAAAATAGTGTGAAATTATGATTTTAACATTTTTGAAAACATCACTACCCTTCAACATCATGTACATTTGGCATTAATTTTAGAATAAACAGTAAATTAAAGGGAGAGCAAAGGCAAATGACAAAAGAGGTAAGGCTTCCTTAAAAGTATAAGCATAGTTTTAAAAATGAATAAGAAGGCATATGTCAGAAGAAAGAGAGAGCTTGAACAAGATGGTTATTCTGAAGCAGACAGACCTTTGTGACTCCTCTGAAACCTGCCAATAACTAATAGTTGCCCCTTGGGTCTTCTTAGGGTCTCTTAACGATCATCTTTTGAAAGTAGTGTTTGCTTTTTTTTCAAGTCCAGCTCAGGAATATGTTCTAACTAAATTTATTTTTTTTGCTATGTCAGACTTAAAAAGAGCTGCTTTGTTTTGGTTTCTCATGAGTTTTGAAATATTTTCATCATATGCCTAAAGATATGTTTTACACAGCAGGTGTTAAGGATCCAATAAGGTCTGTTGGACAAATGATTCATAAATATGTGTTCACATGCTGTACAATAGTTGAATAGAACCACACAGATGGAGCCACCCTATTCTATTGAGGAAGTGGTATGTGTTTTCGTAAAAACTGTGATACACATGGTTTTTAGCCAAGGAGCCAGACTCTGAGAAAGTTTTTGGAATAATTTACTTATGTTGTACTGATTTGTGCAGTGGGAGCGTGATGTAAATATACCCTTATTACACATTACAGAAAGGCCTGGAGGGTCTTAATAAAAAAAATTTGAGGCATTTCAGGGGAACTCTGGTAAGAATACAGATGAAATGAGTGCTACTGATGAAAAAGATGTTATTTAGTATTTTAAAATGATGGAGATTAAGAAGTAAAGCTTTGCTACTTGGGTGAAGGATATGTTTTAAATCATATAGAGGGTGACTAAAAACCAGCTTTTGATTCTGATACATCTATTTTATACAAATGTCACACTGGTGAGCAGGAGACATAACTGTTTTCTGAATGCCTAGGCAATGGGGCTATCTAGGACTTCTCTCAGTCATGATCAGTAATTCAAATGAAAGGGTTTTGGTACTCACGCACTGCATCTTATGAAGCACCTTTCTGATGATGATGGGATATTTAGAAAGCATGAAAGACCCTGCCCCACCATTCACACAAAAACACTCTTTTGTTTGTCCTCACATCTCCCAGGGTATTTTCATCATCATTCACAATGATGGGAAATTAGTGAAGAGGCTCATAGAGCCTGACTTGAGAAGGACTTCAAATCCTAGGGGGAGCAGTTCTAATCTTATTCTACATGCACAGGGGACCCATTAAGCAAAGGAGTGGCAGGATCACAGCTGAGCTTTGAGAAGATGATGCCAGTAGAACTAAGAAGAAGGCATTTGAGGAGTGAGAATGAACACAGTGGGATTATGTAGTGGCATTCTTCCTCAGTCAGCCAGCTGTACACATAAATCCACTGAAGGACTAGTAAACGCAGGCTGTAGATGCTCCCAAGCTGCATTTGCTTAGGACACCCTTGCTCGTTCCATACTCACTTAACCCAAACTTAAGTTCTTAGTTCCTGCCTCTTGCTTTTGGATTGTCTTTATGCCAATTCCCAGGCCTTTGGATGAGTCCTGCCCATCTCCTGGAAGGCTATCCACCACATACAACCTCTGGCCAGTCATTTGGATTGTTCTTCAGCCTCAAACCCCAAGAGGTGAGATAGGATTTGAATGATTATCATGATCTTTATATTCTGACTGAGAGATAATGAGGATTACAGCAGGGAGTTAATGACTAGAAGGATTTAAGAGTCAGAGAAATAGTATTTGGTAACTACTGTAATTTAGTATGAGGAGCAGGGTAAGCAGAAGCAAACCTGTGATTGTGGCCTTGAAGCATCTAGAGCAGCAGAGACCGGTGTCCTATGAGAATCTAATGCCTGATGATATGAGGTGAAGCTGAGGTAGTGATGCTAGCACGGGGGAGCAGCTGCAAATACAGAGGAAGCTGTGCTTGCTCACCCGCTACTCACCTCTTGCTGTGCAGCCCAGCTCCTAACAGGCCATGGACCAGTAGTGGTCCTCAGCCTGGGGTTTGGGGACCCTTGGCCTAGAGGATTGTGATAATTGAGATATGGAAGACACAAGAGCAATAGGGTTTTTAAAAATTTTTAGCATGTTAAGCTTGTTTACCTGTGACATATTTTTGTGGAGTTATACGAGCAACTCTCTTGGAAGACACATGGCAATGAAAGTGCTTCTTAGAACTGAAATCTGAAACAACTGAAGTGGTGATACTTGCCACAAGAAAGAGGAGAGTAGGAAGACAGAGGGCCAAAGATGAATACTTGAGTTTCATTCACACTTAATTGGTTATCAGAGGGAACTAAACCTGCAAAGAAATTCAGTGATGATTCAGAAAGGCATAAGGAGAGGGAGAAGTGTGGAAAGAAGGAAAGTGGAATGCTATTTCCTTATTCTTCTTAATAAAAAGTGTATAAAATCATCTGCTATAGAAGGAGCCAAGAATGAAATACACTGGCTTGGCATTTTCCAGAATAACTTATTGTTTGACTGTTTTTCTTAGTTAATTGCACTTCTTCATGGTTAATTGTGTTCTGTTAGCTTGAAAGTAAAGGCCAATAAAAGAATAAAGCACAGTTCCCACTGAGCACAGGTGAAGGCAAGCCTTTGATTAGTGACTATAACTCTAGCTTAAGTGTTTGTCACTATTTTTGACTTGCTTGCTGGATTCATAATTTACATGAAAATGGCTAATAGGTGTGCAGCTGCTGGGTTCCTCAGCTGGCCACTTGGTGTTTTTGGAAGCTTCGTTTCAGTGAATTCTGGAAATGCTTCTTCCAGACTCCTCACTTGTGGCTTCCTACTTTAGCTGCCTATATAATTACTTGCTTGGAACCACATTGCTCTTTATGATTTAAATGGTCCAAATTAGTAGATTTGTATTTTGATTGGTATTGGTGGGATTTTAATTATTAGTGATATATTTCTGTTCATTAGGTCTTTATGTGAAAGTGATGAAATTTCCTAAGAAATCATTCATATGCTCTTATCTTTTGAACATGAAGGAAACATGTATGCATAAGTGTGTATGAGGGAGTGAGGGAGGGAAGAGAGGAGAACGAACATTGAAAGTACTTTGATGGATTTTCAGTTCAGTCCTTTTGGGACTATAAACAATTTTTCAACCACCCAGGTGTTCTGATGACACTATAATCAGCTTTTTAAAAAAATTCATTCTTAGTATTAACTATTACTTCTGTCCTGGATAAGTTAATACTATTACCAGAGGGTATGATTTAGAAAACTGATGACTACTGGACCTTATGGAAATTAGACTCACTTACTCCTTTTCCTTTATATGTGAGAATAAGGGTTTGTTACTATAAACAACAAAACATTCACATACCACCAAAGGATCCCTTTCTTCAAAAAAGCATCCAGGTTTGCATGACATGTACATTTGTTGAACTAGAGTTGGTACTAATATCACTTTAAGTACTAAAATATTTAATATGAATGAAAATTATTTACCTATAAAACCATGTATTGGTCAGAGATCTTTCCATGTGTGATTAGTAATCATGCTCAACTAACATCACTAATATTTTAGAATTAGAAATAATATAAATAATATTAATATGTATAGTGAAAGCAAATATCATATTCACATCTTATTAATTATATATTGGTCTTATATAGTGGGGTAAGAGAAAAAGAATCAATGACGAAAAATATAGTATTTGCCTGAGCAACTGGGAGAATGATACTTCTACTTAATGGTAAAATATGGGGGAAGAGAGGTTGGGGTGAGAAAAATCTGGAGTTTACTTTTGCACATTTTAATTTTGTAATGATTATTAAATGAGTATGTGAAGTTTAGCTCCATAAAGGTCTGGACAGTTGTACTTAAGCAGAATTTCCATTACTTTTATACAGTATTTCTTGAATAAATGACTGAAAGGAGTTCAGGGAAGAGGACCAGCTTGAAACAGATTTTGCCATTGTCACCATATAGGTTATATTTAAAGTCAAAAGTCTGGATGAGATCACTAAGGAAGAGACTACAACTAGAGAACAGAAGAGATGTGAAGAAGTGGCTGAGTACTGGGGCATGCTGAATGCTGGAAAATAAGTAGAATGTCTATCTCCATCTCTGTCTATCACCTCTACCCCTATCTGCTACATCAGTTTATCTCCGCCTCTGTCTGTATCTGTGTGTACAGCTACATGTATCTTCTTTTCATGTTCTTATTCATAGCTCTTTATCTATATGTGTATATATATCTACATTCATATCCACATCTATATTCATTTCCATTTCAATATCTATATAGACATATACATTTATATATAAAACAATGTATGTAAAAGCAATTATACTATATTCAATCTTTGGCTGTTTGTGTTTTGAATTTAAAATACCCTTTGAAGATCTTTCCATATCAACATATCCTGCTCCACCTCATTCTCTTCTAGTAGCTGCATAGCGTTGTCTTTGTTTGAAACTTACTGGTTTTAGTAAACAGTTCCCCACTGACTGACATTTAGTTTATTTCTATTTAGATTATTTGCCATTGCTAACAGTGTTCTAAGGAACATCCTTGTCTTTACATCAGTCCACACTTTTAGGTATATACATCTGTAGGATATATCCCAATAGATGAATTTCTAGTTAAAAATATATGCATTTTTAAGTTTGACACACCATGTCAAAATGTTTTACCAAAATGTGGCCCTCTCACTAATAGAATATAAGTTTTTTTAAAAAGATGATTTATAAGCTGAATGATTATTATGTCATTTGTGAAAGTCAAAATAGTAAATGAGACAGGTCACAGAAAATAAAGTTTTGATTGGTGCTGGGGCAGAAAGGTTACAATAGTCACAAAGCCTGTGTGATTATGGCTTCTGGGTCCATAAATACCCATACAGGGCGGAATTTTACTTCTGATGTGGTAACCTCTTCATTCTAAAATTTTTATTACAATAAATATAAGCCAAACCGCCATGTAAGCATTTAGAATTTAACTGCATGCTGTACTTATGGTAATTAATTAACTCTTTGGACAAAAAAGTAAACATGAATTCACACTTTATTACCTAAAATAACTTTAAATGAATTGGAGGGAAATGTACTAAAAGCCAAATCATCAAAAGGCTGAATATCCACCACCACCATCACCACTGCAGCAGTGGCAGCAATAAAAACCACCAATCTAGGAATACTTAATTACAATCTTAAAAGGAAAGGATTTTTAAAACTGACAAAAAGTAGAGAAAATGTAAATTTTAGTAAAAATGAATATTTTGCATAAGATAATCAAATTAAATGACTCAATATTTTAGAAATGCATATGAGAAAATGTAAAAAGTAAAGGTTATAACAAATAGAAAATCAAATATATCAATATATCAAAAGTGATATTATTGAACTAAACAAACCAACATTAAGACTTAAGAAAATGGACCAAAGCATGAAAAACTATGTTAAAGAGAAATTAGAATCATAACACATATCTGGAAAAATAATGCTAATTTCATTAGAAACCAAATAAAAATTAAAGCGATATACTACATTTAATCTACCAATTATAAAAACTCTTAATACTGAGAAAACCATGTGGCTTGGCAAAAGTGAACTAGAATAAACACTTTTATAAATTGTTGGTGGCAATTTTAGAAAGCAATATAGTGATAAAGATCACACAGATGTTATTATCTTTTGATCTACATATAACTTATTTTCTCTCTCCTGAGAAAATAATCTATATATAAAATAAAAATTTAATCATTAAAAGTATTGACAGCACCACTATTTATGAAAGCAAAAACTTTTATTCTACCTAAATATTCAATGATACAGAGATACCTACGAATATACCTACGGGATGGATTATTGTGCAGAATTTAGCATTGCTTAAGAGAATTAAATAAGGACATGGTTAATATATAATAAATGAAAAAAAGGTGCCAAATCGAATCAACATTATGATTAGCACTTTGGGGAGAAACAGTTACTGATAGATTAAAAAAAAAAAAAGAAACACACCAAAATATTTATAGTGGTTGTGTTTGGATAGTGGGTGGTCTCTTAGTAATTACCTTCTAAATATACACTTTTATATATTTGAATTGCTCATTAGTAAGTATGTACAATTTTAGGGTGAAACGAATGTTTTACAACTGTAATTTCATGAAATGAAAAATATTTTGTTCTGTATTATAAAAATTCACTCTATTCTTCTTTTATGGTTTTAGACAAATAAATAAATTTTAATCTCCGGATTCTGTGGCTTTTCCTTAAATTCCACATGATTGGAATCTAAGTCTTACTTGAGCAAAAAATTACATACCTGAAAAAAGCAGTCTGTGTCATTAATGTTTCCTCTTAAAGGATTTTCAGAGTTTCCAAGTCTTCAAGTAGTCAACCATCCTATTTAAGAAAGAGAAATTCTGTATTTTGTCTATATTAAGTGTCAACTTTAGCAACAGGCAGTGATGCTCCCCCCACCATACTTGAACCTGTGTAATTGTATCCATTTTAACAATTCGAAAAAAGAGTGTCAACCATTCTCTGTGCTTTGAAACTGCAGAGAATCTATTACCAGGGCTGGCAAACTACAACCAAGTACTGTGCCCCAGTGAGGGGAACAGAGAAAAGAAAATTGAGGCGTTAAATAGGTTGTCCACTATATAGCAGCTGAAACGAAAATTGATACTCAAAATTCCAACTAAGTGATTTCTACATCTTTCAAATTGCTCAAATTTCCAGGATACATTAAAGTCTTTAATTTTGTTCTATCTTATGACCACTGAGTTAGCAGCAAACTTTGAAATGTGAATGATGGTATGACAGCAACGTTTTCCTTGAGGGCAACTCAAAGTAGGAATAGATGTACATTTTAAAGATGCAGACTTTCCAATATACCTTTTCTTCACCCAACTTCCTGAAGATCAAAGTCTTAGCCTTTTTTAATAGATTGTTTAGACCTGAATCATAATTATAGCGATTAATCATAAACTAAATATAAATGTGCATATACATACATATGTATGTATGCATACGGACACAAATACACATATTTGTATACATATGTGCTAATGTAAGGCATCTTACACAGTTTTTAGGGTAGATTTAAAGATAATATTTGGCTTGTTAAATAATGGAATGTGATGGGTTATTACTTGACCCAACATCAAATTCTTCGATTGTTATCTAATTAAACTAATTAGGAAACACAGTATTTGCCCATTCAGAAAATACAAAGCCAGCCTTTAATCCTCATAGTTTGCTATGTTAATTTAGTCTGTCTTCAACTGCATATTTATTATTTTTATACTAACCTCTATAATGTTTTCTACACATCTCATTGTGAAAAATAAAAGATTAATGCATTAACAAAGTAATATTTCTCACATGGTGGCCTAACTTTTGACACTGATTTTTCAAGGTAAACAGCAGAAGTCTCACAGAATTCACTGGTTTGCCATCATCTGGAAACTGAGCAGCTTATAAATACATTTCCCTGGAGACTGCATCAGGTTATACATTTTTTAAGAGACACCTAGCACTACCAGCAAGTCATACATAGGCGGTCTCCAGCAACGCAGCTCTTCCATCTGGCCTGAGTTTTGCTGCCTTTATTTGTACATCTTCACATGAAGAACACTCTAGGAACTAAAAACTGTTCTCTCCTTCATTATGCATGTGGTGTGCGATGCAATTTACCACCTAACAGATGTCAGAGCTAAGTACCCAGGATCATGTCATGATTCATTCATCTTAAGACAATCTGCCTCAGAAATGCATGGCTTTTTATAAATTGAAACTTTGGCTTTTGAGTAATTCTACAAAATGCTGTCTGTTTACAAGTTTAATTTTTTTCTTAAAACACAATTATAGACTTCAGATTGTTTGTGTTCAGGTTAGCTGCCTCTTTTTGGTTCCACTTTGAATATCTCTGCCGCTAAAATAAATAAATAAATAAATAGAAATCATCAAGTTTTTTTGTTTTTTTTTTTTGCCAGAATAGTTATTGAGTTAATTGAGGAGATTATCCTAAAATTGAGGTTTTGATGTCTAGACAAATCTGGTGAAACATTATTTCTCTTCCTC
>NW_006436298.1:32948458-32951797 GCF_000325575.1 Pteropus alecto | reverse complement strand
ATAATATTGCAATTAAACATGGCCTATCTTTAGTAGAAGAAGCAGACAGTGATAAGTCAAATAGGGATGAAGAATTATCTGAATCTGAGGAGATACGCTTGCAAATGACTAACCGAAATTGTGATTAAAGGTAGAAATATGACATCTAGATTAATAGAGTAAAGGTTGAAAGAAATATTTAACTACTGGGAGTAATTATTGAAAGCTTTTTCATAAAAGAATATGTTACGAAGTCTCCTATTTTGGGAAGCTTATTTTTCTAGGCTAGAATAAAGAATCAGTAGATTCTTTGCTGCAGCTGTTACGGTCTTGATTAATCTAAGTACTGTAACCATAAAAGGAAAAGTAGCTTAATTAAAAAATGTTAGAGCAGAATAGAATACATTTACAATAATTTCCCTTCTTTTTTTGGCCGAATGCAAGGAAGAACACCATCCTTTCTTTCAAAGAGAGCAAATCAGTATCTGTCCCTTTGCAACTAGCCTCGAGGCACAAACAAAGGTATCATAGGTTAAAAACCATATCCTTCAGCATTAAAAAAAGATAATTACCTAAGTCTTGCTACATTTATTTCTGTTCTCCTCTCTCAAACACTATTATTGCTATTTCTAACGTTAATCCCATAAAAACATTTCTCTCAAATGTATTAGCTTGTTATCACTTAATTCTTATTTTAATTTCCACCCCAAGGGATCCAAATTGATTTCCTTATTACCTTGAGGTGAATATGTCTCATTGGGTTTATGTATAGATTGTTTATAAAATGAATTTATCCTTTTAATATTTGCACTGCTCTTGAGACATATGAGGTAAAGTCACAGTAAGAAAGTTTCCCAGTTGGGACGTCTGTGTTTTCCTCTCCTCTGAATATTGAAATTGATTTCCTATGTGCATTTTTAGGAGCCCTATGTGAGACAGTTTTCTTATGATTGTGCTGTCAATTGCTTTTAGTTTCTGTAATGATAGGCTATAACTGAACAGAATACATAATTTCTACTAGAACAGGTAAGTATTTAAAAATTTGATTGCATATTAGTAAAAGTTTCCTTTTTGATAAGTTTCAGAACACATTTAATTTTTTTTCGATAGTCATAACAGGAAAAGCAACAGTATCAGGCAGAGAGTTTTGTTGTATTAGTCATAAAGGTCTATGATTCTAATACTGTTGTCTTAACCCTCCTTAGCAATTATCTCAATTTCCTTAGCATATAACCAACCTAGTTTTATGGTGGTTGCTTTGTGTCATGGCTGAGACAGATTACAATCCAGACATAATTTTTCAGTGGGAATTCCCCAAGAAAAACTGAATTATTGTTATCTTCAATTCTGCTCTGTATTTGGTTTAATTTTAAAGGATATTTTTTACTATTCCATGTGAAAATAATAAAACATTTTTAATAATGCCCAATAATACTGTATACAGAATAAAACCAAGCACCACCCACCACTTAGCTCCCCAGAGTCCATATTAAAGGCTAAACAAAACATACCACACAAAATAGAGGGACGGAATGGGACCAAACTGGACTGAACAATAGGAGAGTATTTTATTTCTCTGGCATAAGTCTATCATTGGAATATAAAGCTATCTGTACTTCTTATATAAAACTGAAAATAATATTTTGCTTTGTAGATCCCTTAGGAATTGATAAAAAAGGCAATAGTTTTAATTGGTTAAAACTATTTCTAATTCTTTTCCTTTTGGCTAAATTCAGATCTATAAACTGAGTATGTTGGAAAGAGAAATTCCTTTATTCTTTTAGAAGCATATGAAGGGAACCTCAATCTTTTTTACATGTGTGACTAGTTTACAGATTCTTTGTTTCTTCTAGACAGAAAATGTGCCTGCTATCCAGTTGGCTCCTTTGGAAGAAGGCACTTCTTGGTATGGACAAAAGTACCTAAGATGACTCAGTTGTTGTTATCTTGATTTGACTGAAAAAGTAAGACTTGATGCTATAAACCTAGAGAGTAAGCTATCTTTTAAGGGACATATCTTGTTCAAAACTGGCAACAAAGAATAGCTGCACTTGAAGTGCTTGCTGGGAGAAGAGAATCTATAACCCTCACTAAGTTATATTTAGCAAAAGATTTGTCTATGGAGAAACGATACATATGAAATTTATTCATTCACCCTTTCCATAGATCAAGAGGTCTCTTGTCTCAAATTCATATTCTTTTAGAGGACAGGCAAAGCATGTAAATGAGTGAAACAGGGCAGGTGAGGCATGAGTCTTTGGAATTAATATTTGAGTTTCTAATGAAAAAAGGGAAGAAATACACACATCTATTTTGCTATGAACACACATGCCAGACACAAATACATAACTATCTGTGGCTTTTCTGATTGGCCACAATACGGCACAGCTCTTCCACTTACTAGATGTTTGAGAGAGCAAGTTTCTTAAAATCTCTGTGCTTCAGTTTCCTCATCTAGAAAATAACAGTACCAACTTCAAGGAATTACTATGAGGAATAAATGAATTGATATATTTCAAGTGCTTCAAGCAGTACCTGGCACATACCAAAGACTATATAAGTAATTACTGTTATGTATATTTGTTCTGTACCTTTCTCAATTTTCCTCTCTGTCCTTATATACACACAGCACACATATACACATACAATCACCAACATACATAAAGATAATGGAAACACTCCAGAGTGAATAATATATTTGTCTCTTCAGAACTACTCTCTAACCTCCTTCACACCTTTTTCTGCCTTCTCTAAGCCCCAGAAATCTGACCTCAACAAATGATACAAACTGGCTCACATGCCCTCTGGCTTACAATCAGATTTGCCTAAGGGGAGCCACCCACTGGAAATTGGAAAGAGTAAGAAGAGTGAAGTCAATGTATGTATGTATGTATATATGTATTTTTTAATTTATTTTTATTATGGTGACATTGGTTAACGAAATCCAGTAACCCTACAGTAGAAGTCAACGTATTTATTTCCTTGCCTCCACCCTGTTGGGTTGTTTAGGCTAGAGAGCTGGCTTCCTCTGCTGAAAGCCATAGCTTCTTTTATATTATTCTCAATTATCACTCCACTCTCGTCCCTTTAGGCACAGTAGGTGACAGCTCATACTCTTGCTAGCCCCAATGTGTTTAATCATACCTCATGGCACAAGATCACATTTGCCAATACTTTTTCTCAATAAATCTGTTCGTGCCATCGTTTTCTTGCCTGGTCCCTGACTAATATAGGCTCTTATTTAAAATGTTAAATATATTCTCTCTTCTCTTCCTAAATCCTGCTAAAATGATAGATCACATAGTAAACTAATAAATCCATAGAAAGCTTGAATATCCAAATTCCACACTGACAGTGAAA
>NW_006436298.1:32940267-32948427 GCF_000325575.1 Pteropus alecto | reverse complement strand
CAAAACAATTGATTCCCTTCTCTCCCCTAGAACAAAAGCCTAGGATAATCTACACTCAGAACAGAAGCTAGTTGAAGTAGTGCTAGCGAGTCTGCAGTTATTAACAAGGTTAAAACATCTGTAGTAGTCCTATCCTTGGGAGGAGCTCCTCTAAAACAAGCTTTGAATATAGCTTACTGAAGAGGGTATTTTGGCCTGAGACACCCAGAACGCTTTTTGCAGGCCAGAGAAAGAGGATCATTTCTGAAGTTACAAATGGAATCAAGAGACATCTGCTGGAATAGCTCTGGTAAATTTGTACCCACGGGCTGAGTTGTAGAATAGATAGTTTTTGGAAATACCAAGTAAACATGAAAATTCAAGCATTCTTGTTCCTAGTTATAGGGAAACCTAAATTCACATAGTTATTACAGAGTAAAAAAAAAAATAAACATTGAAAATACATTTCAAATAAATATGAAATTATCTGGCAATTTGGTTTATTTGAATCTATAAAACTGAAATTTTCTATTCAAGCATTTATATGAATATCTATGCATATGCAAAAACAAATGTAAAAACAAAATGCTGGAAAAATGACTTTCTAGATTAATAACACTGTCAGAAGTCAAGAATGGTTTTCTTAATATAAATGTATAATGTTTAAAGCAAAGGTAATAAAGAAGCATGTGTATGTGCTCTTCAAGGCAAGTCTACAACACTAAAGAGCAATGAAATAGTGTATAAATGGTATGTTCTTTCCCTTTATTATTAGCAAACTACTTTTTATTATATTTTTCCCTGAAACAATGTACACAATATAAATATTCAGTTTTATAGTTGTTTACATTCTAAGGAAGTGGGGAAAAGAAACATTTCCATTTTATTTTCTTACATAATGAATGTAAGAAATATTTAATGGTAGTAAAAATGAATTTATTTCTAATAATAAAAATAGCAACTTACAACCACCACCAACACAACCAAAAAACACTCCAGAACATTTGGTCATTTTAAAATAACTTAGGTACTTTTTATTTTTGTGGTCTGACTATCAATTCATTACAAATAGCTGAAAACTTCTAAACATTTAAACATGTTTTAAACATGGTTTGAAGTGGTACAATTTATTATTATGAAATCCTTTTAAAACCAAATTAACATTATGGCTTTCTAACTTCTCCAACCAAAGGAAAACAAATCAAAGCAAAATCAAAGCAAAAACAACAACAAAAAAAAATGGGTATAAAAGAAAAAGAAAAAAATCAAAAGTGGTTAAGAGAAGTAAATAAACTACACATAATGCTTTGGTATATCAGTCATGTGGTCCATTCCAGTCACACAAATGCATTTTAGAAAATCTAGACTATGTATACATTTAAGAGAAGTTTTTACAATAGTATAGTTTGAGAGATATTTACTTCATTGGATAACGGAAGCATAGTTTTCATCTGTAACCTGACAAGTGACTCTCCGGGCATCAATACTAATATTTCCTGGTCTCTCTAGACACAAAGATGAGCACATTATTTAATCTATCCTTCATGGAGATAATTCCACTAGATCCTAAAGGGGTGGGGGGCCGGGGTTGGAATCAGGTTTCCTGAATGTCTTTGGAATATCTAACTCATTAAGGACTGCTAAAGATGATTTCCTTTACACAGGCATCAGGTAAGGTTCATATTTATTAGGTCCCAAATATCCACTGATGTTTTTAAGCCCAGAATAGAACATGAAATTTTAATATCCTAGATTATGAAGTTAATTAACAATCTAGGTTAAATGGACAAAGTAACTTCAAACTAATATGAATATTTGAGTTGATTAACTTCATTTCTATTAAGAAACACTTGTTTTTAACACATTTATTTCTTGAACAGAAAATAATTGTTATTGTAGTAAAGTGTACATAACAAAATATACCATTTTAACCATTATTTATGTGTACAGTTCAGTGGCATTAAGTACACTCACACTGTTGTGCAATCATCACCACCACCCATCTGCGAAAGTTTTTTATATTCCCAAACTTAAACTCCATGCCTATTAAAAAACTCTTCATTCTCCACTCCCCCCAGTCCCTGGTAACCACCATCTACTTTCTGTTTCTATTAATTTGATTACTCTGAGTATCTCATTTAAGTGGAATTGTGCAATAGTTGTCCTTTCGTGTTTAGCTTATTTAACTTAGAATTATGTGTTCAAGTCTCATCCATGTTGTACCATATTAGAATTTCATTGCTTTTAGGACAAATAATGTTCCATGGTATGTGTACACCTCATTTTGTTAATCCATTCATCCATCAATAGACATTAGATTATTTCTACCTTTTGGCTATTGTGAACAATTCTGCAGTGAACATTGATGTAACCATCTAAGTCCCTCCTTTTTCAATACTTTCATGTATATATCTAGAAGTGGAATTGCTGGATCATATGGTAATTATTTAATTTTCTGAAGACTCACCATACTGTTTTCCACAGAGGCTATACCATTGTACATCCCCACCAGCAATTAACTTCTCTATAAGGGTTCCAATTTCTCGACATCTTGCCAATATTGGTTATTTTCTAGGGTTTTTTTTGCAGGGGCGTGGGGAGGAATAGTCATCTTCATGAGTGTGAAGTGCTATCTCATTGTGGTTTTGATTTGTATTTCCCTATGATTGGTGATAATGAACATCTGAAAAGAAAATAAATTTAAAGTTTTCTTCAATTTTTCTGTTACAGTTGACATACAATATTATATTAGTTTTAGGTGTATGAAGTTTTTTTTTTTTTTTTTTAAATTCCAATCAACACTGGGACCAGAGTTGAAATTTCTTTTAAAAATCTTTTGTGTTGATTTAATGTTATCGTAATTTTTAAAGGAAAACATAAAAATCACTGCATAGTAAATGAAAATTTTAATTAAATCCACTTTATAGATAAAACAGATCACAGCTGATCTCCTGATCAAAACAATAGAAAAAAATTTTCTGCACCCTGTAATTGCAAATCTACCATCTCATTTCCAGATTACATGAGTAGAAGATTCTCATTAGGTTAAAAGGTATTCTAAAATATGAAGAAAATGTGAACACCAAAAGAAATGAACAAGCTATTAAACAAGCAATTAAACAAGCAAACTATGTTACTGATTATAACAATAGTTGAATTTAGTATCAAAACATGTCAAAGAAACTGTAAATTTTTAAATTTAAATTTTTAAAAAACTTCTTTAAGAGACAATAGCAACTTAGAGAAGCTGTGAGAAAAGTGATCTCATTTCAGAGATCTTTATTAATCTTGTAGCTAAATAATGGAGAACATTGTTGGAAAGAGAATGAAGAAGGATGTTTAAGGCCAAGAACATAGTCTGTTTGGGAAACAGATGGCTTGTAAAAATCAAGCTGTATGAAAGGTTTGCGGGAATTTTGCTGGTTAGATTTAAGAAAGTTTTTTTAATTCCCTCTGCGTATTTCCATTTGATCAAAAAAGCTTTGTGGTGATATTTCTGAAGCTAGTGATTCTGATGCTGCCAGCCAAGGAGTTTCAATGGTTTTCTCTGAAAAGTAGTTTCAAACTCCCTTTTTCAAGACAGTAAATTAGCCAAACAAAAGTAACATGTGTAGTTTGCTGGAGGCCATAGAAAGAAAGAGAGAAATGTGTTTGCGCGGCAACAAAAGACTGTGGCTTTATTGGCAACACCATCAAAGCTAATCCATTTGCTTGCCAAGGCAGTGTGAATCCACTGCAAGATGTGTCAAATCCGTTAGAGAAATAATTTTCCTGGAGCACCCACTTGTGGACCATAGCTCTTTCTTCAAGTCCCCTGATTGAGAGGGAAACCTTTCTATGATAGTGCAGGACTTCTTCCCTTTTTAGTGTTCTCTTTTCAAAAATTATATATATAAGTAACAATACTGATTATTATTGATCAGCAATTATTCTATCAAATCACTGAAAAAGATTTATTTTGGAAACCCTCTCCTAACTTTCTGATTAACAATCACTTCTGATCTTAATAAATTGAAATCATTTAAGTTGTGATTCTAAGAATTATTTTGAATCATTTTAATCTACTGATTGAAAGTGTTCTCTAACTGTTATAAAGACATTTTGGAGAATAGGGAATATTCCAAGTTAGAGAGATTTCAACATCTGTCTTATAATACAAGCTCAATCTATGAATATGGGGTTATACGAATCCACATAAATCTTAGTTAGCTTTAATCCAAAGATTTTGCTCTATTTCTTAAGCTCTCATTTAAAGACAATGAGGGATTTAAATTAAAGTTCTTTTGCTCATGAAGATAAACCTTAACACTGTGAATCACTGAACAGCTTTTTATTTGGTTAAGCCTGCAGCCAACTAGAATGACACAAACAAGCAAACAAATAAATAATTCATAGGACCCTGATTCACCTTATAAAGGTCTTGACTTTAGAACCTATTATAGTGATTTAGATACTGTAATTCTGTGCTATAATTTGGGCAATATCATTCAGCATCTCTTTTTTTAATGTCATTTGCTTTATCTTAAGTAGTGTAGAAATGGTCAATGTTAAATGGAATTCACAAATTATAGGTTTAGGAATTAATGATAGGTTTCAGTGTGCATATGATTTCCTTATTTAATATATTTGATATGAAAATGTTTTAAGATATATTAGGATAACTTTTATGATTTTAACGTTTTTATTTGCTGTCGGGTAATAACTTACCACATTTGCTAGCATATAACAGTACTGATTTACATGTTGTATCTGATTTATAAAATCTGGATAGAATATGGAATTATTTTGCATTGATGTTTTTTGTTGCTGGATTCTATCACTGAGAGATGCCATCTTAAAATAATTGTGGAAAACGCTCTTAAAGGCGTAAAGACAGAAATAGGACCATTGTGCTGAGAAGGACATCAGATAGTCATTAAGTGTTTTGGTTTTTTCTTTTTCTTTTTTTTTTAAATCTTGGTCTCTGACTTCTGGTAGAAAATGAGCCATTGAAGTGCAAGGAAATGTTAGTTCTATTAATATTTATTCCATCCTTTAAAAACACATTCACATTACTTTAAAAATATATATATTCTAGTATTAATAGCTGTAGTCGACTTATAAAATACACATATTTTGCAAAAGTACTACATATAACTGTTTGGAGACTACTTCTTTAAGCAATACTGAAATCAAATAATCCTGGCCAAAGTTTGAAGAGAGCATATTGAAGATGTGTTTTATAGTCCATGTACTATAAGATTTTTTTGTCTGTATGAAAATCCAGTATTATTTCCTTATCTCCATCAATGAAACTTGTATCCTTTGCCTGTGTCTGTTAGTGTCTTACCCTGGGTTATCATTCACACAATACAGAACTGCCTTCATTAATTTAACAAATATTTGTTGAATGCCTACCACAGGCTAGCCATTGTGCTAGGTAAATTTTATGTATAATCTTGTATTAGGGCAGCTCTTTTGTTACTTCAGTATTTCTACTCTCTGAAAAACTTCAAGATACCCTTGCCTACCTTTGTAATATTAATAGCTTCTTATAAAGCATTCTTACAATAGATGTGCTAGAGAAAGTGCTACTCGCAGTGTGTAGAGTGCCTTACACTGCATTCTGTACAACAATAAATACTATAGAAAGGTTCTAGTGCATTTGATGATATCTGGCCAGCTTATCCATAATAACTCTGACTTCATTGTGGAAGAAGGGCCTTCTATGCAAGGCATAAAATCCAATTGATTTTTATGAAATAAGATGCTATGAAGAAGAAATGCATTAAGTGTACCATATCAGAATAATTCTACTTTGCAAGCTAAATGGCTTTTGGAACATTGTTGAAAATGCTGTCACTATTCTGAGCATACATAAAAGAGCAAGATAAGGCCAATAATTTAAAAGTCAATGCTATTCCTATTCAAAGATTTCTTTCCTCAATTAATACAGCATTTTCCCTTCTATGTCAGTTAAAAATAAAATCCAAAATAGCTTTATATGATATGATCGGACGCAGAACAATAAGTAAGTTATGTTGATTTTACAAAGTTTCTTTATCGAATTCTGGGGTTGCTGCTATTTTTAACTTCCATTTAAGGTACCTTATAAAATCTATTATGTATATTTTAAATGATATATTTTTGCTTGGGCTGCATTTATCAAATTGTTTTAAAGTTAGTTTGTTTCAGAAGTCTGGGTTAAATTTTGTAAACATTTCTAAAACAATGGCATATGAATGCAGACAAGAAAAGCAAGCCATCTTGATTTCTGGGACAGAAATACTCTGTACCTCTTTAAATCACACAATTATTTTGCAGGGAGTTTGGTTAGGTATATTAATGCCTGCAGCACTGGTTCTGAATCATTTTTCTGCCCAGCACAACTGATAGGAGTATTGATACTCCTATCAATAATAGGGACACGGCGACAGTGTTTCTATGGAGAGTAGACTGGAAACCAACAAACCAACCAACCAAGTAACCAACAATCCCACATGAAAGAAATGATTCTCAAATGCTTTCCTGGAGGATATATTTGAGAGGAACTGAAAAGTAGTTTAAACTATGTGGAAAATTCTTGAATCCAGCAATATTAATTTTTATTTCTGCGGATCTTAGGTGAAATGATAGACTGGTTTTGTATCTGGCATCTAGGTGCTCAGTGAATATATGGTTAAATAAAAGGAATGAAAGAGAAAGGCTTTTTAATGCCCCTTATTTCCTGTGGTAAAGCATATATATTGTGTTGTTATTTAAGATGTCCATGTTAAATAGAACTTCTTACAGGGTTTTAGAAAATCTATCTGGAAATATCTAGTATAATAAACATGTACACATATTTTTTTTTTTTAAGGGAGCGTTTTACTGAAGCACAGGTTCTAAGATCCTAACAACTCTTTTTTTTTAATTTATAATAATTATTATTATTTATGTCTACACCACCTGGACTTCCTAGGTGATCTCCCATCCAAGTACTAACCAGGCCCAACCCTGCTTAGCTTCCAAGATCAGACATCAAGCTTGTTCAGGGTGGCATGGCTGCAGACCATGGACCATGGCTCCACTGGGGCATGAACCCAGGACCTTCTGTGTGTAAAGCAGATGTGCTAACCACTACACAATGGAACCACATCCCATTTACACATATTTTTGACTCTGAAATCCACTTCTGAAAATCTATCCCATTAAAGTACGACCCTTATATATCTAAAACAAAGAGGTCCATCAATGTTCCTTGTAATGCTTTTTGTAAAAAACAGAAACACACTAAGTTACTATTTCCACCATTTGGAAATAAAACATGGTGCTTCTACCCTATGGCATATTATTCAGCTATTAAAAAAGATAAATCACATTTAAACTAACTAATTTGGAAAGGTTTCCTAAGATATTTTTAAGGAGAAAAAGCAATGACACAAATAAAAACCTAATTTAATTTTTGTGAAACGAACAGTTGCAAAATCCCCACATATCATTGCAAAGGATTATAAAATAAGGGAAATACGGAAAAGATAAACAAGTTTCTAATATGAATTACCTAGGGCTCATGAGTGAGGGGCAGTTATTTAGTTTTAGGTAGGAAGTTAACAAAAGTAAAAAAATGATCATTGAAAATAAAACCACTACGTGCATAAATGTATGATATTATAGTTATGTAAAATTTTATCTACCCAACCATCCATCATGCACAAAGTCATGCTAGAAAGTTTAGTTATCAGACTGTTAATGCTGGTTATCAAAGAGTGGTACAATTACAGTATGTTTTATTTGCTTTCATTTTTATGTATTGTTTGACCTTTTTAAATTGTTTACACTATTTGGATTTTTCACATTACCAAGAGAAAATATTAAAACTGTATTCATTCTAAAAATGTAAATACTTACGGTCAATTCCTTCCTGGCTCACAAGGATAATAAAAATCTTAACCTACTGACAAACCGAACATCAAATAAAGAACTAACCCAATCTACTTATCAACTAACCAATTAAAACACACACACACGTAAGAAATATTTGTCTTTCGAAAACATGTTTTTGCCCTCTAACGCTGTTTTATTTTTTATTTTAAAGGTTAAATTTTTAAAATATTAAAGAGGCAGAAATAATTAAATATAACGGCTTAAACTATTTCCTAAAAGCTATTTTCAACACAGAAAGAAGGTTCAGGCTGATTGTTCTCATCATATTTCTTTCCC
>NW_006436298.1:32923511-32940244 GCF_000325575.1 Pteropus alecto | reverse complement strand
AAAAAAAATATTTTTCCCCTTAAATATAATTTGAGGAAAGTCCTCTAAGCTAACCTGTAGGGTATACCCCTATTTTATTCATCCTTTCCTCACTGATGAGCATTCGTTTTTCTTCTAGTCAGGAAAGATTTTTCTCTCCAGATTTGCGGGCATGTAGAACAAATGAACATCTCATTTATGATAAGGTTGTTTAAAAGCTCTGACTCAGGCTCACCACCTAATACAGGCCCCTTCAAGCAATGTAAAGGCAGCACCACACTATAGCAGAAATCTGAAATCAGACAGAGTATATTTCAAATCACCATGCCATCTCTTGTGAACTGGGAAACTTCGTAAGTTATTTACTGTTCTGGAGTCTGAGTTTCTTTACCTATAAAGTGGACACAGCAACTCACCTTTAGACATGTGGAAAAGCCTCAATAAACTATCTATAAGCACCTAGCTCAGTGCCCAGTACTTCACAGCCACTCAATAAATATTGTTATTATTTTTATATGTTTCTGTATATTCTCAGAATGTGTTGGTGTGACAGAAAATTATTGCTTTTATGGGTATGTATATGAGCATTTTATTTACAGCAAAGGAAGGGCTATCTTTATTTTTTAGCTACTCGAAGTTCTATGCATCATAATATATTAATATTCTACTTTCCATAAATTAGGGGGAGTGGTTGGAACAGTTGATTCAGGATGATGAAATACCTTTATTTAAATGCATTCTCTATCTCTGTGCCATGTGATCTTAGCTGTATCCTGTTCTTCCATTTACATATATGAATTTGCAGAAGAAAAATATAAACTATATATATATATATACATATATATATATATATTTTTTTACTGAGGATCCAGTGAAAATCATCGTAATGCTCTTGAGCACTGAATCATTAATCATCACTTGCATAGCTGAGAAAATACTTCGATTCTTGCCAAATGCACTGAAAAGAGGCCAACATTTACCACTGAAAAGATAACATACTTGGAGAAGTAAAATGAAACAGAATTCATCTTGTGTATATTAAATATGTTTCTGGAAGCCATTTAATTTGTGATTTGAACCTTAGAACTCCTAAATTAAGGCTGTGTATATGAGGAATTGTCTTTTTTATAAAACCACTTGTTAAAACACTTGCATTTTTTTTCCTGCAGAAACCACCACTAAAACAAAACTTCAGCTGAAGGTGGTTGTCACATTTCTTGAAAAGCAGCAGTAAAAATGGAAACGATTTCTTATGTAGGAAGAAATGTCTTAATTAAAATACTTGTAATAACATACTTTTTCTCTAAATTAATTCTTAGTTATTAAAATGAAAGTAAAGCGAAAGAGACAAACAATATCACTGACAGTCTCACTGCCTAAACAGTTAATAATTTGGTGCGTTTTCTTCTACTCTTATTTTTTTCCAAGGTTAATTTGTTTGTTTACATAGTTGTAATCTTGCTGTATGTGCTTGTTGTGTTTCTTACCTGCTTTAAAAAGTTTTATTAAGTAGTTAATTAAAACAGACATAGCATTAACTCAGTGACTTTATGTTTCCTCTATCCTTTGTGATCCAATGTTCTGTGTTATTAGGCTTCAAACACAATGTCTAAGTTAAAAAAATATCATATAGTCAGAAGGGAAAATAATTTACCATACTACGTAAACTAATTTGACCTTTTCTCTATAAATTTGAAAACCTTTCATGAAATTCCTGAACTGGATGTTGAATTTGACTAATAAACATATTCAGGCTCTAATATTTTATGTTGGAAATTTCTCATCATGCTTTTAAAGAAGATTAAAGAACTACTGTGTTAAATCTGTTTATTCTATGGCAATATGAAAGGTTACAAGGGGGAAAAAAGTCCAAGTTAATTCTCTCATGTTCCTCTACAGATATGATTTCTTTTCATTAACCATCTGTAATGAAACATTTGGTCATTGTCACTGGTAGGCATTAATTGCCCGGAAATACATATTTAAATAGCTCATATTTTAGAGCACTTTAGTGATCACAGGATTTTAAACAGTATCTACTTTAGATTAAGATGTCAGAAGTATCAAAACTTGTGAAGTGTGATGTGAAATGGTCCATATGCTAGACAAGAATAATCTCAATAGAAAGCCATTACACAATCATCGCTGTTGTCTTCATGCTTGAGTGACAGTTTTTAATATTCAATTAAGAAACCTAGTTACTAGGCCCAGACGCTGGTCCAAATCTCAAAGAAAGCTTCATTTGTTTGACCCTTCTAACCTGCTAGTTTTTATTTTATTTGAACTTGTATCTGATCCAATGGCTGCAACCGGGGAACCTAACCTAACCTACACCACCACCATTGTCATCATCATCATCATCATTTACTATTGAGACATGACCAGTTCTTATAACAGCTGAGTAAATTTCTTTGCGATGTTGATTTTTTAAAATAGAAAATAGCTCAGAGAACCTTTTACCTATGTTAAATCTTTTTTATTTGCTAATATTAACAAGAACTAATCATAGGTGCAAAGGATTACAGACACAAGAAACTGATTACATGTTTCAAACTAAATTTCCTTTAGAAACTTGAGGGAACACTTTAGTATAGAATTGGATTAAATTTTTGACACTTTAAAATACCTTGAACTTATGTCTCTCTTTCCCACCTTGGTGGATACTCATCTAATGGTATAGGTTTTAAGGTTGCGAATGAAACGGTGAATTTTTTCTAAGAATCTAAAATAAAAAAATATTTTCATGATGTCAGTCTCTAGCTACCTTTATGAAGCTCTTTTAAATAAAGAAGACAGTCAACTTGTACAGCACTGATCTGCTGCTCTTGTATCTATCCCTTCATCTGAGCTAATCCTGAGAAATTTGCCAAGAGTGGTTTTTAGTGGATCACTGTGCCTCTTCCTAGTGAATTCTATTTAAAAAATCTATTTATAAATTGAAAATAGTTTTAGGTGTGCTACGTTTATCTAGATTGAGTAAAGAAATAACATGCCAGATATTGCTCAAGCATTTTTTTCTTTGCCTCATCTTTTAACATGAAAAAGAGAATATTCAATTATTGGATATATATAAAGAAATCAGTTATGAGAATGCTGAAGTAAAAAATTATCAAATCTCTGATGCAAAATTTGAGAGAGTCTTCCTCTCAAATTATTTTACTCAGAAAATTGTAGAACTAATTTCTTCTTTCTGGTCCCGCTTTCCCTCATTCTTTTATTTCTCCTTTAATATTAGGTATTTTATATAAATCATTATCAGTACAAGTACCATTTTAAGTTGCTAGCACTTTGTTGCAAATTTTCAAATTTAATTAAACTGATAAGAACAGATACTGACTTGATCTTAGCTAAAAGGCCGAGAAGCAATTTTCCAGTTTAATTTAGACATGCTATTTTGGAATTTCAACAGCACCACTGAAACATTTAAATATATCTTTCCTCGAGTGAAAGAGATTTTTCTCTAGGCACAGTAAACTCTATCTCTGCAATATTTTCCATTTTGATGTTGACTTCTCAGTTACTTTTTGCTATTAAAATTATTCTTTTCTGAGGAGGTTCTTTTTGCCAAACTTTTCACATTGGCTTTTAATTTGTGATCACATCATGGGATGGTTATTTAGATTCTACTCAGCCTTTTCCTCCTGTGTCTAAGGCACTCCTAGCCGGAAGTAAAACAGTGCCTGAGTGCCTTCTGTTTGTCCAGAACTAAGCACAATGAAGAACACAGAAAAGGCGTTGAAAGATACATAGTTTTAAAATTTAATCCACAGTTACAATGTCCAAAAAGTAGTATCATTGGACTACTGAAAGCATTAATCACTCTTTCTATGGGCTAATTTACAGATAGTGTTTATTTAGACTCTGGAAAGACCAATAGAATTCATTCAATAATTGCGTTCATAGTGCGGTTTTATGTGCTCAGAGACCATTTCTCTGTGAAACTGAACAAAGCCACCAGATTCTCCACTTTCTTAAACATTGCCCTAATGTAAGGTGGGGCAAAATCTGGTCTCTTTAATATAATGTGATTCTGCTACAAAAGCTTAGCTCCATAATTCTCTCTCTCTTTGGTTAGGTGTAGTGTTCACATGTAAATTTTTATGTTATTCCTTCAACTTTTTGTTCATTATTTTTACATATCATTTCTATTGTTTCTATCCTACATTATAACAAAACAGTAAACCAACACTTAATGGTTTATATGGTGTCTCCTTTATGTATTTAATAATCTTTGTTGTGTGGTTGGGTTTCAAAAAGAAAAACAATGATCCAATTTCATTCATTGAGGTTAGAGACATAGTGAAGTGGATGGACACAGAATGTCCATTAAAGCAATATTTGCACTCTTTCAGAATACTTCCCAGGATTTTTCTATTTATTTTTATTTTTGTTCAAGAAAAAAAAAACTGTAAAACCTTTGAATATTATCATTATATTAACATTTTCATTCTTACTATACTTGTATTTCAGGGAAAGTATTCAACACTGTATATCATGTAGAAACGAGAATCATACCTGTGCTCTGACAATGCTGTCAAAAACATAGCACAATGTTTAGAATCATCTGTTTTTTTTCAGCTTTCAGACGGGAATAAAAACATAAACGTAACCTCACAAAAAAGAACCCAAAAGAAAAAAAATTTAGCATATAAGTAATGACCTCATCTCCATTTGTATTTAATTTTGACACCTACCTCCTTGTGTGCTATCTGATTTCAAAATGATTAAAAAAAAAATCTGGAGTGATTATTTGAAATACCAATATGACTATGTTTGCAAGTGAGCTCATGTATCAGACTATTTACAGATGTTCTTCTAATAGCATACTCAAAATTCTAAGTACAGTTTAGAAATACCCAGGGTATAATTTAGGTGCTATTTGACAATTTACCAAGGAGAGAGAAAATCTTGCTTAAGCAAACACTGCCCCAATCACGTTTCAATGTTATGAACAAAAGAACTAAACAAAGTTATCTTTAAAAATGTTTTATGTATACATTTTACAAATTACCCTTTTAATTTCAGTATGAAAAAACCATCAAATGAGAAAAATTCAGAAATTACATGTGTCTATATAATTGATGTTATGTATTTTTTACATAAAATAATCTTAGTATTATATATTTTTTTCTAATTTTTTCCCATTCATTCAATATCGAGGAAAAAGCATGTCTTTTCACATAATTTTGCCATATACAAGAAACTCGGAAGGTATAACTTTGGTATGCTATTGATGATCAAAAAAATAAATAAATAAAAGAAAAAGAAAGAAAGAGAAAGAGAGGGGAAAAAAGAAAATATACACCTCATTAATCATTTTAACCTAGACACGATAAATGGTATTTAACATTATCTTCCATAGTGCTGAAAAAAATACTACTGAATCTCTGTTTAGTGATATTTGGCGTGTTTCTGAGACATCAGCTTGGTTAACAGATTTCTTTTTAGTAAATAAATGCTTTACAACTGGTTGTGTTTAGTCAAGGGAATAGTAGGAATGCCCCTAGCATGACATTTTTCTATATAGGTTATTCTTAAAATTTTTGTAGCTAAAAAAAAAAAAAAAAATTGCAGCTGTTCTTACTTTTCCATAGAACAATGGAGATACTCCTCCAGTTACTTCCCACAAGAAATTATTCCCTAGAGACTACACTTGAGATGAGGAGAATATGTGAAACGCCTCAGCAAAGTTCATGTAGCTTCTTTCAGGTAAGATATGAAATGTGCAAACTAAGGAAACAGGTTAAAATCCAATCCTAAAATCTATATTTAAAATTTTAAATAGCTTAATAAGTGTTTATTAACAAAACACAATGGTTTGGGCTAAGTACAGATGGAGAAAAATATATATGAAAGTCACATAAATTTGCGATTTTCCTATAAAAACACACGATCAAATTTTACAGGCATCTGCAAGTTTAAAAGCTATGCTTTCTTGCGTGATTAAATTTATTTTCTGAAATGCAAGCTCTAAGAAAAGAATCTTATGCTTAAAAGGAGCTAACCTTAAAACTCTGAATTTTAGAATGACACATGTTCAAAATGGCATATGATTGATGGATGTTTTTGTATTACAAGAGAATAGCTGTACACCTTTTGTGATTAAAAATAATCATCAGCTTCAGTCTGGTATTTGGTGACTTTGTCATTGAGTAGTAGCTGGATGAGGTGCTAATAGGTGAGATGAGAGGCTTACAGGGGTGTTGGTGGCACATATGTTATGGTAAGTGATCTAACACCCTGGAAAAGCAATTAAATTTGCCTTTGTCTTCCTGTTCCCATTTGAAGTGAATATAGATACCTGTTCAGAATACTGAGGATGCTTTTTGAGTGATGAGCTCCTTAGGCTATAGCAGTTTTTCAGTGACAGAAAAAGTATATTTCAGGTTTCCACAGGAGAAAAAAGATAGTGGATATTAATTTGAATACCAACAGAACGAAAATGGGTGTTGGTTTTATTAGGAGTAACACTTGTTATTGTATAAGAGTTTAGCAAATGAGTATCAGTTTAAGAAAAGGATAGTAAAAAAGGGCATATGCCTTTAACTGTCCAGTCATTTTGCTGAGATGCTGAAATAATCCTTAGATGAATGTATCTGTTGTAAGTCACTGTTAAATCAGCTGCTTTCACCAACTGTGACACTATTCTGGAGTTTAGAGGAAAAGGCCTTGCTTTGCCTCAGGCCACGTTTCTATTCTTCTTGCTTAATGTGGAGATGAGAGAAGAGATGGAAATCTCAGGTGAAACCTCCAGGAGAAAATGCCCTTGTGCATTACAACTTATTTTTCTGGTCTCAGAGAATCTAAAATAGATTAGTTTTGGTGTCCTCCTGATTTCAGCTTCGTTGGCCAGCTCCTTGTGAGCAAGGGGGCTGTATTAGCTTCTGAATTGAAGCATTTATGCTGTGATACACAGTTTTCTGTATGAAAAATTTGCTAAGCTGTTTAAAAATCACAGAAGAAAGGAGGGACATAAAATTACCATTAAGTCATTCTATGAGATTTACAAAGGCTTTAATGAGTTAGAGATGGATGAAAAAGCCTTTTTTTTGATTCATTAAAGATATCCATCTGATTAGAAGAGATTTTCATCACCTTATCAGCTAATCCAATAAATTGACTACCCATTTCAAAATGACTCCAATTGGATTCATGTCCATCAGAATGATTTTCTGAAAGCCCCAGAGTATTGTATAAAATTGAAAATTATTATCAAATTGCCACTGTAAAAAATGTACTAGATCCTGATAAATCTAAAGGATTGAGGGGAAAATGCTCTGAGCTGAAAGGTTACCACAAATCAAAGTTCAGCCTACATAATTCTCTTCAAGAATATTATTTATCAGGGGAAAAAAATCTCTAAGAGAAAATCAGATTTTGGGTAGCTAAAGTAGAACTGTTTTATAAGGAGGTTGTTTGGTATGTTTTTTTGCTAACCCCATTCAGATCTTGAAAAAACTAATATGGTTTTGTATATCTGGAAAATATTTTAAAATGCCATACCAATGAGATAGCTAATGCATGGAACCAACTAATCAAATTTCCAGTTTTTGGCTGGTGTATGCCCCAGTGTAACAAAGTAAGATTAATGAGGTGTTAAAAGTCTATATGGACTTGTCGGTTTTATGATGCAAATAGGGTTAATTTCATCCAAATGTAGAAATTTTAAAAAATTAATGTGAATGAACTAAAGCTTTATATTTGTCTTTGCTTTTAAGAAACTTATGTTTGCAGGACCATTCCTATCCATATTTGCCTGGTTAATGGAGAAAGCTGAGGGAGGAAAGAAATGCTTTTCAGGGAATAGAGTATCAGAAGGTCAGTTACAATGGACAAATGCCAGACATTGAAAATTAGAAGTAGATAATTTTACCTATCAGACTAGCCAAAAGCATTTATTCTAGGCCAGTATCTGATACTACCCAGAAAGACAGGCCCCCTTTATCTTTTCTGAAAATCGTTTTTTACATAGTCTTCACAGGAAAACTGGGGTGAAGATATTTTGCCCTTTGTGGAATACTTTGGGTAATAAGAATGAGTCTTCATAAACCATCTCTAGCATTTTAACAGACTGGCTGTCCTCCATATATTTTTCTACATAATGGCAAACACTTCGATACTTGGAAACATCCAGATGTCTGACTGCACTTTTAACTTGTCATTCAAATGGTATAGACCTAGGCTACATCTACGTGTATTTTGAATTGGGTGGTAGTTGAAGAGGCAAGGGGTGAACAGAATTTCAATAACATCTTTTTTTATTGCTCTATAAAATTTTCTTTCCCCTGAGATAACTTCAACTTAAATCATAGAAGCATACAGTTTTAGGATTCCCAAAAGAAATAAAATGCTTACACCGAAACGGAAATCTATACAGCATTATAAAAGAAACATTCATTCCAGATGATGTAGGGGACTGATATGAAGTCCTTAGGCAGATGTTCTATAGAGCCTCAGCTATTTGGCATCCTAAGAAAAAGGGCATTAGACGAAGGGTTGGCTTTATAAGAACAAAGTTTTTGTGGTGTGATTTACAGAGTACCAAGAATTACATCTCTCACTAACTATCTCCCACATCTGGACTAAATACCTTTTCTTCATTTTGTCTTCTTTCTACACATTATCATAGAAAATCATTAATTTACAGTAATAAAGATCATCTTTTAAAGTATAATCTCCAATGGAGTGGTTTTGAAGTACATATTTGTTAAAATGCATTTGTTAAGACTCAATGTCCTCCTATCTGAGATCTTTATGGCAGGAGAGATAAAAGGTGAGAAAGATTGGAGCAAAGCACTATGCAAGACAGGCCAGACCTGAATGGGGTCCTCAGATGATGAACAAAGAAAGGCTGGGGTTGGGAGCTGCAGAACAGACTGGTGAAAACACGATGAAGACAAGTGTACTTACTTCACCATTTCACTTAAGCTCTGTCCTCATGGCAGCAAGCTCATTCTCTATGGGAGCATCTGCAGGTCAGGAGCCTTGTTTCTCTGCATCGTATATGATCATTTGTATGCCCCAGAGCTTTGCGCAGCACATGGCATATAGTAGACACTCAGCAAATGTTTTTCAAGTGAACCAATAAATGAAAAAAAAAAAAAAAAAAAAAAAAAAAAAAACGGTGGAAAAAAAGAACGGTGTGGTCTGAAAGCTCCAGGTTAAATTTCAAAGACCCTAGGCTCAGAGGAATTTCAGGAAGTCATACAGTTCAACTTGTCTTCGGCTGACACTTAAACCTCACCAAGAAAGAGCTTTCAATAATTTTCTTTTTAGAAATTCCCACATCCTTTCCTCAAAGTATATTTCAGTATTATTTTTTAAAAATCTATCTTAAAACTTCCATCTTTCAAGATCATTTTTCTTCTTAATGGAAACAAACTTAAGAGTACTAACACATCTTTTCCAAGAGCTTTTGCACACACTGTCCCCTTCTTCCCAGAACAAACCGCTCGGGAAATAGGACAGGGCTTACTGTCTGTATTTTAGCTTAATTTAGTCAAAATTCTGCATCTAAGTTTCTTATTTTTTAAATGAGAATGGTTTGAAGAAGCTGCCATCAAAGTTAGGGCAGACATCAGTCACTCCACTCCTTTCCTAAAATTGGGGAAAGCTAAGGTACTTAGAGGTTTGAGGATTTTCTCAGTAGTTTGCAATGAAGGCAGACCTAATAACAATGTCTTATGCATTCCATGCAGTACCCCATCTCTTTTTAATATGACATAGGCTTCCTGTGTTGAGATGGATTTTTTTCATCACCTTGATTCTTACTAATGAACTTTTCCCTAGTTTTCCAAAACAGGTTGGCTGTAGGAGAAACCCTGAGGAGAACCCATTCTGATAATAAAAGCAGGAATATACAATGGATTTGTTAGATCATACTCAGTATTTATAGAACTGTTAACATTTTTTGAAAATGATTAGTTTCAAGAAAATTGTGAAGTGCATGTGGGTAAAGAAATTCTGATTTTCTTATTGTCCCAACCACTGTTTAGGCACTTTCCATACATGTCCCTAATTATAACAACTCTGAAAGGCTGTGCTAATTTTACTTATATTTTGATAAGAAAGTTTAAATTCAGAGATGGTGAAAAATGTATTCCCAGATACACAGTCAGGAAGCGGCAGAGCCAGGAATTATATCCTGATCTTTCCAGCTCCACCAGACGTATGATCTGAGGAATGGCAAAATGGTTTCACTTGTTCTGAGGTAGAGGTGGCAGCACCAGGGAACAAGGCCACCTATGCAGAAGCAGTAGTTACTCCAGGCTATGTCTGTTCATCTTTTAGGGAGCCTGCCCTCTGTCTGCTTAAAACTGATTATCTTTATAGTCAGAAGAAATGAATACTTTAGTTTGCCACTTATCTAGTTTTTATGAGTTAAGTACATTAAACTCCAAAAGGCAATCTTATCTATACATGTCTACAGCATAAGAGGAAAAGCTCAATTTTTTAATTCAGGCAGATCTGGATTTGAAACTTCACCTTGATTAAGTGCCATTGTCAGTTATTCTGCATTTTAGTTCCCTCTTTAGTGAAAACATGATAATGCCTTCTGCATAGGGTGGTTATAAGCAAAAGGAATATTAATGGAAAGGGTCCAATATATGGCACATAGTAAAAACCAAATAAATTATGTTTTTTACTATTGTAAGTTTAATATTGTTATATAAATGGTAGCAGTAATAATAATGAGTCCTATTACTTTATCACAAGTGATTTTCTTTGACTACAGGACAAGATTTCCTAAAAGCTCAGTAACTCATTAATTCATTATTTGTAATAATAATAATTATGGTTGCTTGTAGGGCCCGGTATTTAAAACAGATCCTTTCACCTGCCCTGTGATGGGTTTTGTGTGTCTGTTGAAATCTTATTAGCTAGAATGTTAATTCTGTAAAACACATTAGGCTGAATTTAATTATTAAACATAACTCTTATTCTCTTCATAAAGAAATACCAAGTTTGCTTACAAAATAGTGACAGTGCAATTTGGTGAATATAAATCATTAGCCACATTGGATTAAAGATTTTATTAATATTCAGTAATATTTGGAGAATGATTCTCAATGACTGCTTGTTACTACTATACATAATATTTGACTAATAATATGCCAACTGTTAAATATCAATCTTGTCAAAAATGCAAATGAAATTACTTACAGAAAACAGGGAATTGTTAAGAAATTAAAATGCTGTTTCTGCTGCTACTATAGGCAGACTGATGTTACATCATCTCCTTTGTTTCCCCCATTCTTTGTTAGTGGGCCCTGCCTTCCCTACCACATTCTCCAATGCATAAAAGCCCCATGCTATTTCAGCTACAGTCCTCTTGATGGGAAATCATGTCAAAGCCAGGAGGTATTCAAGGTAGTCTGTATCTTAAAATCTCAATATTGAAAAGTATTCTTCTAGTGCTTGCTTGTTAGAGTGCTTGTAAAATGATTTGCTGTTTCAGCAACTTGTAGGCTAGTCAGACAGTGGTATAAAACCATCAGTTATCACATGGTAATATCCTTTTATTAACCACTGAAATATATCAAGACATTTCATGACAACTGACAATGCCAGATGCTATTATTGGCCTAATGGTTAATACATTTGCACTTTCTTCTATGTTCTGCATGCTTACTTTTCCTCTTGTGTAAAACAATTTTCAAATGTGTGGGAGCATCCTAACTTTTCAACATCTATTTTAATATACATATATTTATGGGCACTCAGTTCGCTTTTCAAGTTTCTCTGCATAGACGTTATTCTTTAAAGTTCAGGCACTCCCTAAGTAATGAGTACCTGATTTGTAAACATCCTGTACCTGCACACAGTTTGCTGTTGAGCCCTTCTCCTCTGCCCTTTAAATACTGACCCTCTCATCATCAGCCTACTTCTGAAATTTCAAAAGAAATTTTCTTTAGAGGATACTATTTTCTTGTAGCTGGGACATGAGTATAAGGAATGATTTGACTTAATCTTTGCTAGTTTGCAGTTATTTTGGTCTGTTTTTTTCTTTTTATCCATTTTAGATCACAGTCAACACCACTTAGGGCATTTTTTTCATCTCATACAGCTACCTATTCATTTTAACTCATTTTTTCCCTTGTCTTCTAATTCTTGCTTAGGTCCTTCTATAAAGTCTCCTCTGCTTTCTCCTTATTTTCCTATGTGTCTGAATTGTGAGTTCTCAAATGACTCTAATCAAAGTTTAAGGTAAGTGGGCACGCCACCATCAAGGAAATGTGTAGCCTCCATTTGCATAAAAAAAATCAGAATTGATAGATAAAAACTTGAAAGTCCTGGAAACTACCCTGAAATTTCTTTCAGAATTTTAAAAAACTCTCAATCTATTTTTCTCTCTAAACAAACCTTACTTCTCTCATGATCCAGGATAGAATTATTTTTGTTTCATCCAATTTTGTGTTAATTGCTTGTTCTATTTTGTTCTAACTTTCATATGTATAGTCTTTCAGGTAAAAATGGACTTTTTAGGCTTGTGTGGAGACCAAAGCATTACTTCCGCAGTTGTTACCATGGGCAAGTGATTTTGAGGTTGTAAATTAATAGCTTCCTAATAAAATTTTGGAATATATGACACTGACCATTTTGTTGGTTGGTGGGCAGAAAGTAGCATACCTCAATTGATACTAAGCACAGAAAAGCAAATGATAGTGGCAGGGCAGTTGTCTCTTGTGCAGCATGTTGGGCATTTCCAGAATGTGGCATTAAAATTGTCTTTGTCTCTGAGAGTTGATGATGACTGAGAAGTGGATAGCTGACAGAGATATGTGATCACTGGCATCTCTCTTTACACTGCTCTTGTCCCTATCGACCTACTCTGACTCAGTATGTAGATATTCCTGGCACTGCTTTGACATTACAAAGGTTCTAAATCAGGCTGGCAGTTGTAGGGCATGACAGGTTCATCCTATCCACAGCAGAAAATGTCTATAGAAATTTTTCTTCAAAGTGCTAAGAAGATTTTCCTTTGACATGAGCGCATAAGAGTGAGACGGACATATATCTCATAGTTTGTTTTATTAAAATCTGATGTGTTTGGGGATGGGGTGGATAGGGTTCTGATAAGAAAGAAAGAGAATAAGAAAGAAAGAGAAAGAAAAAAAGGAAAGAAAGAAAAGAAAAAAGAGAATAAGAATGGCACTTTATAAATGACAATTTACTCTTTACCATTAAGTTTTACACACATAATCTCATGTAATTTCCTTCAAATTTTTATGAGATAGGGCAGGAATTATCCTACTCATCTCAGGTGAAGAAACTGAGAGTTGAGGAAGTTAAATTGTTTTCTCAAGGTTACATAGCTAGTTAGGTTCAACAGAGACTAGAACTGAGGGAGTTTGCAGATTAGAAACATGGTGTGAAGAATGGAGAATCTATTTCAAATAACTATAATTTGTTTAGTTTTTATTAAAACTTAGTTAAGCTTTGCCAATAACTATGAAAACCTGTATTCCTAATAATTAATATATAAGAGCCCTATGAAACCTCTTCGAGATATACTTAAGTTGTTTTTGATTATATCTGAAATCGGTAAGGTGAAAGTAAGATGCAGGCCTCCAAGGCTTAAGACTTAAATGTAGAATTTGAAAGATTTGAGGTAAATTTAGAAGCTTAGAAATTGGGACATCCCCACAAAGTACTACTTTCATGTCTGGGAAAGAAAAGCTATTTTTGGAATATAAATGGTTAGAAATCAAACATGATGGAGAATCCTCTCTGCTAAATGTTAAATATTCAGGTCCTCTTGATGACCCAGTGTAATTCATGGTTAGATCAGAATGCCTAATATCTTTTTAGTGAGGCCAATGATAAACTAAATGCATGGTTTCAGGTGAATTAAAATGTATACTTCTTGTAAAGAACTAAGGTCTTTTGATAATCAGAAAGAAAAAAAAAAAACCTCAGAGAGAGAAAATGACATCTTTTGTGAATCTTTCCTAGTGTCTGTTCAGTCTCCTTGATGAATTCCATTATCACAAAAATGACCTTTCCAGTTCATATCTCTTTTGAGGCTAATGCAATTCTTCTCCATTCTGTTATAATGAAAGTATTACATGGATAACTATCCAGCATTATCTTCCAGAAGGAGAACTAATTTGGGAAAAAAATGAAGTACTTTAATATCAGATTGCTCTCATTTTTTTTTTTCTTTATCCTTGTAGAGATCTGCTGGGTAGCACTAAACAAGTTCATGTACATGGTAAATAAACTAAGCTTCCTACCTAATGTAGAAGTAATTTTTATTACTATGTTTGTGAATGGTTGTATAAATGTTTAAAAACAGACCCTCAGATAAATTTAGAGGTGTAAGTCACTGAATATGCTGCAAATACCTTTCTGTTTATTTATTTATTTTTGGAGACGTGTAAATGAAAAGTATTAAGATCCGTGGCACACTTTGTAGATGCACTGCAAGTTTTGAATGTGTACTGCCTGTCTCTACCTGTGAGAAGCATAAAGATGGGCTAGAATAGCATAAACACTAATTATGTGCTCTTGTTAATTGTATATTTCTTTGAAGTGGTGGCAAAACGCAAGCTAGTGTGTGGTGGAAAGATCTGGGAATAATAATGGGAAGCTTCCCTGGACAGGTTTGTGCATGCAGAAAGGTAAAGTTTTTGTGCTTTCTCAAGGGTATCTGCCTCTTGAGAAACTAACCTTGATATTCAGTCCTATCTGAAGAAATCATTTCTCTGAGAAATATAATTAATGATGGTATTTTGACCAGTTAGGATATAGTGCATTGATCCTAACCATAGGGCATATTCATAGCTAGGTCACATGGTTTGAGGTCAGGCCTGTCACACCCTTTGCAGGGGGCCAATTAAACGAATATATAAATCCCTGCTTGTTCCGCATCATAATAAATGTCTTAGTGTAATTCTTCATAAGAGGTAAAACACTTTGTAAAAATGCCTTTACTATTACACTCCTTATGAGACAATTATCTGGCAGAGATTTTAATTGCTATGCTGTGTATGTGGAAATTGAAGCTCAGAGATTTCAAGTTTACCTAGGTCATAAGTGTAGGCTACAACGATGCGAATTAAGATGAAAATCAGAAAGTAGAAGGCGACTAGATAGAATGAGTCAATTCACTCAAACCTATACTGATTTTGAAATCAATGGCTTTAATGGTTAGTATGTTTCAAATTTTGCTGAATTTAGATATTAATTGCATTAACTTCATGTAATTAAACACGTTTTCAGTATTTTAAAAAATGAGTGTAATAGTAAGAAAATAGAAAGTGAAAGCCTCACTTTTGTTTTCTGTAACTATTAAAATAGCAAGGATGTCTCAGAGATTTCTTTCCCAATCTGCCATCGTTGTGTTAATGTTTTGGGTTACACTGTTTACTTATGACTCAGTGAAACATAGCATTATTAAAAGGTAAATATTTACTTCTGTTTGCTGTTTCTTCCTTTTTTATGCAATTCTGAATATAATTTTATTTTCCTTCTGCATATCCTTCTGTACTTTCCACTACTATGTTCCCCATCCCCCCTTTTTTTTAACGTCTGCTTATACATTTTACTTCTGGTTGAGTATGGTGACATTAAACTCTAACCACCCAGTAGCACTGTCCGTATGACTACCTTTCACGTCCTTCTCAAAGTAGCACATTTCCTTTGGCTGGGATACTACAGGTTTGGGATTTGTAGATCAGAGCCTGACTCTTAACTCAGTTCTCCAGCCCTTAATATACACTTTTCATCTATACCGTCCTTGACACCACACAGACATCCCATGTTGAAATCTTTTTCAGAGTCTCGACCTGTCTGCTAGACTAAACAGAGACAAGGAAACAGGTAATGACAGGATTGAAACATGGTTTGGGGATCTTGGGAGGAAAAAGGAAAGTAAAAAAATTTTTTTTGATGAACAACATAGTCACCCAAGCTTGTAGTGTCTCATCAGAACCTCTCAATGTTTGGAAGTTTTCCCAAGACTCACCCTAGTGAGACAGCAAAGACTTATTAGATCACTGTGTCTGCTTCCCCACCTGGGCAGGAAAGAGTCTCCCATACGGAGAACATATGGCTTGGTCTTAGATTAGCAACAAAGAATGTCAGTTGGCAGACAGATGGAAGAGAAGCAGAGGATCGTGTGAGCTTTGCTAGCCTGGACTTCAAAAATGAATTTTAAAAATCATATCCACTTAGTTCAGTTATGAAAAAGAAACACCACTCTATGCAGAAGAAGAGGAGCTAACATTTATTGGACACATATTACAATCTAAGCACAATATTTTATAGATTTTTTTTTTGTAATCCCCACCTTAATTGTTTTACGGTTTCCATTTTACAGATAAAGAAAGCAAGGTTCAAAGTGTGGGCTCACTTTGCCCAAGGTCATACAGCTATTCAACTGACATAGCTCAGTTCCACCCAGGAGTTTGATTTAAAGTTATTGCTTTTTGGAAGTCAGAGAACATAAATAGGACTTTATATACTGTAACTTTCTAGTTAGTTTTTCCACTTTTTTTTAACATCGGTAAAGGTAATTTTTTTAAATTGTGAAATTCAACGAATTTGCTACAGGCTACTGCTTAAATTGCTTAATTTAATGGTATTGGGAATACAGAAGTAGACTTTGAGTAATAGGAATGAGAAAAGAGGATGTGTAAAGAAGGAAGGTATAAATACTATATTATAAATGTTTGCAGCCACCCTCCCACCTCATGCACCCTGCCCCACTTCCCAAGAAGGAAGATTCTTACTTGTTTGTTCAGGGTGAA
>NW_006436298.1:32912404-32923307 GCF_000325575.1 Pteropus alecto | reverse complement strand
GAAAGTTTTTTGTTTTCCTTCTGCGCTTCTACAAGTATGGTATTTTTATTTTGATTAAATCTGTTCATATATTATTTTTCTGTTCATAATTCACAACTTAAGAGGTAAACTTGTTAGAAAAATGGTTTTGAGTTGAGGGAGAGAAGGAAGAGAGTCTTAATGCAGTGATAGAGTTTGTGGGAGATGAAGAGACCAAAGTGAAAAGAAGACAATAAGGAGTTTACTGGGAGTTATAAATTAGAAATCATTTGGTATTTTTTAAGAGATTCCAATAAAGAGTTGAGTTTAAATCTACCATCTAGATATATATCTCATCCTTTTTTGTTCCATTTCCTTTCCTTTCTTGCCTTCTCTTGGTTTAATCATTTTTTTCCCCTTATTCCTTCTATTAGGATTATTTTTTATTAATTTAGTGGTTGTCATTGAGTTTATCACAGGCATCCTTAAAATATTAGAATCTACCTTAAATAATATTTTTTTTCACCTTCTGGACATGTCTACTTGTCCAACTTTAATTCTATTATTCCAACTTTAATTCACTCCTCTCACCATCTGCCTTTTATGATATTGTTGTCAAATAATTATCTTAGTATTTTAAAATTCCACAATAGCATTGTTTCAAATAGTCGATTGCTTCATATTTATCCATACATTTACCCTTTTTGATGATCTTCCTTCCTTCCTTACCTGTTTTCTGCCATCACTTGTTTTTATCCTGAAGAACTCTTTTTAATATCTATTTCACTCAGGTCTCTTATTGTGAATTTTCTTTGCTTTAGTCTGTTAGAAAATGACTTAAATTCCTCTTTTTTTAAAAAAAATTAAAGAATCCATTTAATTGAGGTATAATTGACATGTAAAAAGCCATTCATATTTAACGAACCTGAGTTCATTAAATGAGTTTAGAGATAAATTTACACCCATAAAACCATAATTATCATCAAGGCCATAAACGTATTCCTCACCTCCCAAAGTTTCCTCTGACACTCTTTATTATTATAATTTTTGTGTGTTGTAAAAAACACTTAAGATCTACCCTCTTAGTAAATTTTTAGTATATGATAGTGTTAATATATAAATCTATATAGATCCCCAGAACTATCTTGTATGACTGAAACTTTGTACATTTTGACCATCAGCTCCCCTCTATCCCCTCCCCCAGCTTCTATCAACTATCATTCTACTCTCTGCTTTTATGAGTGCCAACTGTTTAGATTCCACGTGTAAGTGAGATCATATAGTATTTGTCTTTCTGTGTCTGGCTTATTTCACTTAGTATAATGTTCTCTAGGTCCATCCACACTGGTGAAAATGGCAGAATTTCCTTCTTTTTTTTAAGGCTAAATAATATTCCACTGTATGTATATACCACATTTTCTTAATCTGTTCATTGATCAATGGATGTTCGAATTATTTCTATATCTTGGCTATTGTAGATAATGCTGTAACGAACATAGGAGTACAGGTATCTCTTCAAGATTCTGATTTCAAATCCTTAGGATAATAGCCAGAAGAGAAATTGCTGGATCATACAGAAGTTCCATTTTAATTTTTTGAGGAATCTTCACACTGTTTTCCATAATGGTTGTACCAATTTACTTACCCGTCAACAGTATATGAGGTTCATCTTTATTTCTGAAATTCATGTTCCCTGGGTAAAAATACCCAATTTAGTAATTATATTTCCTACATTTTAAATATGGTTTTCCAATTGTTTTCTGTCTTCCATAATTTCCTGCTTTTAAGGTGATGCTGTCCTCCTCCAGTTTGCTTTTAAGTGTACCCGTCTTTGTTTTTCATCAGTTTTGCTAGTATGTGCCTAGAGATAGCTTATCGTGCTTGTGGTTAGCAACTTCTTGAATCTGTTGACACTACATTAAAAAAAAAAAAACTATTAGTAATATTTCTTCAAATATTTCATCTAATTCATTCTCTTTCTCCTCTTCTGGTCAGCAGCTAAATGCAAGTTAGAGTTTTTCATTATTGAAAATATGTCCCTTTAAGCATTTTCGTATTTTCTATAATTTTCCCTGCCTGTACTTCAATATGGATGTTTTCTATTCACCCATCTTCCAGTTTAGGAACCCAATTTCTACTGTCTCTTCTCTGCTATTAACTTATCCATTAAATTAATTTCAGTTATATTTATTTCTCAAATTTCCATTTATCTTGTATAGATTTGGGTTTTCTTGAAATTCTCCATTTTTTTTGTCTATACTGTTTGAGAATAATCACAGTTGTTTTAAAGTTTTTATCTGATAGCTGCAATACCTAGATCACCTGTTATTTTTTTCTCTTAGTTTTTAGTCTTCTTGTGTCTTGTTTTCTGGCTTTCCTGGTAATTTCTTTCTTGATTGCCAGACATCGTCTAAGACAAATTGTAGAGGCTCTTCAATGATTTCTTCTTCCAGAGAGGACTTGATTTTCTTCAGGCAGAGATATTTAATATGTCACACTGATTCAGGTGCAGCTGGACTTGGGGACTAGTATATTTCTGATTTCCCCTTACTGGTAGTGCTTAGCAATCCAGGCTCTCAATGAAGAGCCTGGGGTGATTACAAGAGCTCTTCCTTGACTAGCACTGAACTTCAATTTTTGTCTCCTTAGCTTGTGAAACTGCCAAGATCTGTTTATATTTTTAGTCCCTTATTAGCCACATGTTACTTGGTTTGTTGACTTACTATGCAGATTCACAGCTTAGGATCTGTTAAATGATTCAATTTCAGGGGAAACTGAATATAGATATTCAGTTTTATGTCTCTGGAGTTTACTTTTTTTTTTTCTGGAAAATTGGCATACTTAATAGTGTTCCCTTGGTAGCCTTAAATTCTTTTTTTTGTCTCCCCAAGTGAGTATTCCACCAAGTTCCTCTTTGACTTTTATGTCCTATACTTCAATTCAGCATATGCCTGGAGAGAAAAGACTGCGGTGAATTCAAGCTCACCCCAGTGCATTTTCCTTCTCTCCAGAATCTTGGCCTCTTAAGTCCATCTTCAATGTCTTCAAACTGTTATTTATTATAGTTCTTAGTGAGAGGGTAATTCATCCATGTTACTGCATCACAGATGGAAACAGAAGTACCCAGTAAAAAGCGAATTAATTTTTGGTTATTCTTGGCTTTTAAATTGCTTCCTCCCTTCCTCCCTCTCTGTGTGTGTTTATATGAAGCACCATGTACAAGAGCTAGTACAAGTGTATCCCCAATTTACATGCATTTACAAAATTTGAACATCTCACAATTACCTACATTGTTGTGGTGTTATTTACCAAGATGGAAAGAAATGTCTTAGATATGGGGTGGGGGAAATTAAGAGTTGGCTGTATGTTAAATTTAGGGTGCCTATTAAAGAAGTAAAGTGAAGAGCAGAAATCAGTTGAGCCTACCTGTCTGGAATTCAGAGGAGATTTCCAGGCTGGTAATATATTTTGGGAGTTGTCCAGCTATAGATATAATTAAAGCTTTGGGATTAGTTGAGATCCCTTGTGAAGTGAGTGTGAGGAGAGAAGAGATAAGAAGAGAGCCTAGAACACTCTAACATTTACGCAACAAAAAGAGAAAAGGGATTGGGCAAATGAGACAGAAAAGGAGTTGGCCTTGAAGTGGGAGAAAAATCAAGAAATTTTGTTGTTTTGGAAGTCCATTAAAGAAACTTTCCAGAAGCAGAGAGAAATCAACAATGTCAAATGCCGCTGACAGAGCAAAATAAGGACAAAGACTTGACCACTGGATTAAGCAATATGGAAGAGCATAGTGACCTTGATAAATGCAGCATGAGAAGAGTTTTGGGGGTGAGGGTCTTTGTGAAGGGAAGAGAGAAGTGAGGAATTTGAGACAGTATATATATAACTCTTCTGAAGTTTTAAAGTTTTGCAATAAAGTGACTGATAAATGGTGCCTTGGCTACGCAGTCAAGCTTTTTTTAAAGATGGAAATATTTCAGCTTCCTTATATGCTAGAAGAAATGATCTGAGAGAGAGAGGAAAATGATGATGCTTCAGGAGAAATAGGAGATAAGGGGATAATTATAGGAACAAAAATTTTAAATAGAGGAGAAAGGATGGGATAAAATGGCAAATATAGAGATTATACTTAAGTAAATGAGCAATTCATCCATTGGAAAAGGAGGGAATCACACTCTTTAGGTACAGATACTTACATAGCACCAAATTTGGTAATGCAAATACATGACATATAGCTTCTGTTTATAAACATCTTGTAGCATAAGAGAGTAAATTGACCAGGGGAATGCAATGTTTGAGAGTCTTTTTGAAATGTGTGATCATAAATTTAAAGTATAATCAGTCAACATAACATGGTTGTGGTTTTTTCTAGTTATGTTCAATCACTTGGGTAAGTAAAGAAAGAATAAACAGTAAGTTGAGTTCTCTCAGAATTGTGTTATATATGGGTAAGATAGAGAGAGGAAAAAGGAGCTGAGGCTATATGCAGGGAAGGGATTATGATTAAAATGATAAACCATGGGATTGCAGGCTGTTTTAGCATGGAGGTAAGAACAAGAGGGAGTGGGTGAGATGAAAGGATTAAGAGGATGAAAGATGAGTACAGCAGAGAGAGGAGGCAATAATCTGATGATATGTGCTTTGGAGTAGCTAGATGAATTGATTTAATTTTTTGAGAAGGGAAGAATAAAGATCTAGTTAGGGTAGAGAAGAGCAAAAATGATTATCAGATGGGCTAGAATTATGGAAGAGAAGAAACTTTGGAGGAGAGATTTGAGAGGTCATTTTACTAATGTCAGACTGAGAGTTCCAGATATTATAATGAAAGGTTTTTTAATTATGGAGGATTAAGGAATTGGGACAGATCAGAAGCTATCTAGAGCCTTAGAAAGAGAGAATCTGAGGTATAAGGAATTACCTGAAGTTTCGGGGCGTCTTATGATGACTGAAACATACAGAGATAGAATCAAGGGTGATATTCTGAATATTTTTCTAATAATCAGTATGGGGTGGCCTGACCAGTCAGAATTGGCACCAATCTGTCACAGGGGCCCAGTTATAAATTATTATAGTGTTACCGGGGCTTCCAAACTGAATCCCAGAGCTAGGTGTTAGGGCTGGTCTGGTTGCAGTTTAGGATAAAATGAACAATCAGTCCAAGATTCTTTCTTGGGATTTATTTTTAAGGCAGTTTGTTATGACAAGGCTGATAATGTGCTGGGAGAATATTGGGAGTGCTGTGGTCCTCAACTTCAATCCTCCCAGGGCACTGTCAGTTATAAATATCTGCAAAATATAGCTGTAATTATTTCTAAAAGAAACAGACTTGGAGTTCAAAGGTATAAAAGCAATCCTTGTTCTGCATTTACTGCTTGCTTGACCTTTAGAAAGTAATATAACTCTTCTGGGCCTCAGTTTCCTCATCTATAAAAGAAATTCGATTGAATTAAAACATTACTAAGGTCTCTTTTGGTGGTAAGAATTTCAAACACGCCTTATAGCCTGCTTATGGTTAAACATTTGCTTCATCTACATGTTTCAGCTGAGGTGCTATTTCTACTTTGTCTTGATAAACGTTTCCTACATCAAAATGTCTCCAACATCCAACAAGTTATTTCCAGTCTACTATGTAGTGATTTTTTCTTTTATTCTGTAAGGAAAAAAAAAAACCTGAATTTCCATTTTCTATCTCTAACACTAGGTCGGTCTTTCTCCTACTCTTTCAATACTTCTTAGGGAAAAATAATTTTTTTAGCTCTTCTGAGAGAACTCATCTTTGCTAGTTCCTACACATTTTCAAGAAGGTTTTTAGAGTACTTCACAGTTAAGTGAATTTAAGCGATTCCTAAACTTTTTAAAGATTTTTTTTGTGTGTGTTTAAAAATTATCTCCTTTGTGTTTAAAATGAAGAACCAGGAATAAAGTATTCTGGTTAAGAATTCATGCTGTGTCACTTGTTTAGATAGTTAAAAGGTTACTGGGTGTGTTACTCAAAGTTCATCTTTGCTTAGTACTGTTCCTTTCTTACCTATGTAAAAGTATTTCCTAGATTAATTGTCCAGAATCTTTTAAATGCTAGAGACAGAAGTTCAATTCCCAGTGACTTAAATGAATTGTATTAGTTATCCTTTGCTATGTAATAGATTGCCCTAAAACATATCTTCTTAAAAGAATACTCACATATTATCTGAGAGTTTCCGTGGGTCAAGAATTTGGGCACAGTTTACCCCGGGGCCTCTGCTTCATGGTCTCGGATAGGGCTGCAACCAAGATGTCAGCAGAGTCTCTTCCGAAAGTTAGAAGGGTAAAGGATTTGGGAGGGGCGGGGGAGTAAATCTGGGTGTAGGTTGACTGGAAGAGGATGGACTGGGATAAATTGAGTGTCAGGAAAGCAAAGAGGAAAACAAACAAATTCTGGAGCCTCCCCCACGCGCACAGAAAAGAAGCCGGTCTCGCGGGATCTCGAGTGTTCTGGGTGGGGCCGGAATTACCGGGATTGGAAACACCTGGCTACCCTGCAGGCCAGAGGCCCCTTGTCCCAGACTTTTAGTTCACGGTCTGGCTGACGACGCCTTTCTGGCAAATCCTATCCTCACCAAAGCTACCCTGCCACCTCCAGCCCCAGTCGGAGTACCAGTATGTGGCAGCTGGTCTCAGGCGCAGTGCCAGGTGTCGGGAACTGGGTTCTGATGCTCAGATTGTGGGAGAGCTGGGCTGCCGAAGACAGCATTCCAAGATCATTCAGTGGTTCATGGTAACATTCAGCTCCTTGGGCTGAATGTCTCAATTCCTCCTTTGTCGTTGCCCAGAAATTGCCCTCGTTACTCAGTGCTTGATCTCACCCACATAGCAGCACGCTTCTTGAAAGTGTGCAAGCCTAGATGACAGTAGAGTATTCCAATAAGACAGAAGTCATAGTTTTTTGTAACCTAATCATGGAATTGACACCCCTTGTGCCTTATTTTAGTCATTAGAAGCAAGTCATTAGCTCATACTCAAGGGGAAGGGATAACACAAAAGCATGAATACCACAAAGTTGGATTATTGGTAACTTCCTAAAGTTAGATTGTTAAAATTGGATTTTTGAGGTTCATTTTTAAAGTTGTCTGCCATAGATTCACTCACATAATTGAAAAGGTGAGGGGTAACATGTCTTCAGACAATTGGATCCTGAAACTTAAAAGATTCTGGCAATTATCAATTTCTCTCCATCGCCTTTTTACTCCTATTAGTTTCATTCTAAGATAAGTTCTCCTTTTATGCTAGCCCAGTGGCTCCAGGTCTTCATCCCACCAGTTTACAATTCAGTAGAAAGAGTGGTTCTTTCCTATTAATTCTAGCAAAAGTCCTGGTCTTACAATCACTGATCCCGTTCGGGTCATATGGTCATGCTTAAGTCAGTCATGTGATTCTTATTGGTCTTTTTGGACCATACGCCTTCTTCTGAAGCTAAAAGAAGTGGACATCTCCATCTGAACAGCATGGACTGAGAGTGATGAAAGGATACTGCCTTAAGGAGCGTTGGGATGTTAGTCTCCAAAGAAGAGGCAAAGGATTCTGAGCATAGACAAAACAACAAGAGATGAGTCAGTATCCTATTTTAATAGAGAGTAGATCTATGGAATATGAAAGGCAAGGTGGCATTTGAGGTTTTGCAGCTTAATGATAGTTCAAGGATTCTGGAGATGCCATCATTGCCACCCAGGAACAAATCGGACACCTTTATAGCAGAGTACCTACTATCTATTAGACACTGTGCTAGATGCTTTACATAAGTGGTCTCACAAAATACAGCAACCCTATAAAGTCAGCAGTGTTATTTTTATACAGAAGGAAATATCTTTTTCACATTTGATTCTGAATCAATGGCATACTAACTCCAAAAACAGTGCTCTCATGCTACCAAACCTGCCAGAATATACAAATATTTTTATCCTGTTATATATTACACTTATAGGAATAAGAAACTAGTATTTATGTTTTATTTGTATGTTTTAATACAAAGTCTGATTTAATGTCTTGCATAGTTTATTGTTTAGTAACTAAATAGTTTATTGAAATAAACTTTTAACCTAAAAGAATTTGAGGCACTGAAGTACATGTATATACTAAGTTAAAAGATTTGGACTAAAAATGGAAAAATAAAGTCCAAGAAAATGAAGAAACAAAATTTTAAAACAATGTTGTAATTAAATTTGATCTTACCAACTAATTGTCTTTTATTTTTCACTTTTTCTGGTCATCTTTATATTATTGGTATACCTGTTGATATAATGAATATGGGGAAAATTTAGTGAGAAAGGAGAAAATATGTTTGCACCTGATAACACATGGTAAATACGATAAGTGACTAATTGTTGAATGGAAATGACAGTTCCAAATGATAATTATTTCTATCTCTTTGAACTTCAGTTTCCTCATCTATAAAGTAGAGATAATGATGGAAAGAAGGTATAAAGAAGATAAATAATGCATGTAAAGCAAACTGTTTAACGTGTAATCTGTGCCCAATAAGTTTTTCCTGCTATTATCCAAACAAATTAAAATATTGGTCAACATAAATAGACTCACAAAGTAAACAATTTTCTCAAGAGAAGAATTGAAATGGGTCTAGTTTATTATTATTTGGATGTCTCTCAATGGACTGTAACTCATTTCTTAGAAATTTCTAAGTTTACCAATTATGTTGAGTGATAATTGTTTAGATTTTGAAGTGTCTTGATACCTATAGTAGAAGTTAATATTTTGTCTGCTCAAGGGAATTCTGCATCTTTCAGATCATGAAGGGAGGCAGAGCCAGTCCCCCATATGAAAGGTAAAGGCACTGGCTATCTGTTTTTCTAGCTTTCCATGGAGCTGGGGCTTGAGGGAATTTTAAGCCAAACTTGAAAGAGAAGAGGCAGTTGTCCATATGGGGAAAGAACATTTCAGAAAGTGGGAAGAGCCTCTCCAAAGGTCCTAGGGTGGAGATGCTTGGTGTTTTGAGGAACAACAAGATCAGAGTGCCTGTGGCACTGTGAACAAGGGTTGCAGACTTGAAGACATATGTTATACACATTATTCCAAGAACCATTTAAAAGATGAATAAATATGGACCAAGAGAGGCTGTGACTTGCCCAAGATTACACCGTAAGTGGCAAGAACCAGAACTCAGAAGCTCCTCTTCTGATCTCAACTTTTATGTTCTTATCAAGATGCTATTTCGTGTTTACCTCTAGATTGCCTTAACATTTTCTTTACCTCAGAGGTATTTTTTTGTTAGTTATCAGACATAAGGAATCATGTCTCCTCAGGTTGTATTGAATGCAGCACAAAGTTCAAATAGACTCTAAATATCTTTGATGAATCATTCTAACAATAGATACTTCTTTCCACTTTATTGTGATAGGCTTGGCTGAATTTCTTAATTTAGTGGGAATATTTTAGAGTAGATTCATCTGATTAGCAGATTAGCAAATACATTTTATGTCTGCATTATATTATTTTTATAAAACCATTTAAAAATTTTATATGGAATCTAAAATTACTTGTATATTCAAACATCGAAGACAAAGGTTAAAATTGTATTTAATAGTTGAATACATTCAGAGCATACTGTTATACAGACACACACGTGCACACATGCACGTGTATTACCCATAACTAAATGAGTGCTCAAACCAAAAATATCTTTTAAATCCCTAATGAAGAATTAAATGGACCTTTATTTATAGTATAACATTATAACAGACAGGTGATTTAATTTGTGTTATTTTAAAAATGTAATTATTAAATATTCATGACATATTATACTTTATGAGACTTAAATACTCATACCAAAATCATATGGTGAAGATAAAATGCAGACAAAGAGTCTGGGTTCCCAGAGCCACCGACCCCTAAATGACCTGCTAATAAATGCCAGATTCTCATCTTGTAAAATTCCTAAGGGAGAATAATAAAGGATGAACATTTGGCCCAACATTTATTTTTATAAAACAGGCACCTTTAGTTTTCTTTCAGAAGAGTCATTTTCCTGCTCTATAAAAGTCTGTAGTCCTTTACGAAAATGTGTACCTCATGTCACACAGCTAGAGCCATAAATCTGGGAAGTTCAGACATCCGGCCTAGCCAATCTAGATGATTTAAATTAGAGTTGATATTTATACTTACATTTTCCTAGTTCCTAGTACATTTACCAGCTAATTATATAATCTTTCATTTTTCTTGGATCATAGCTTTAGTTGTGAAATTTTAGGAAATAAATTTATGTAGATTCAAAGCAGAAATACAGTGAATATAATGTCTTGCGATTAATAATTGCTATAGGCCAGAAATTCTCAAATTGTTTTATCTAGGGGAACTTCAGAACAGATGGGTATACTCACAACATTGAAGAGAATAATGAGGTTGTGACTTTTACAAATATAAACTAAAATAAATATATCAAAGATAGAGGTGAATTAAAATTAAGAGTCAGGAATAGGTGGCAGGAGGAGTGCTAATTACATTTTAAAATTTAAATAATTAACATTCCCAGATTTCCTTGCCTTTCAGATTCTGCATGTGGTTTGCTGTGAATCTTAGTATTCAAAGCTCTAGGACACAGTTGTGTATGGACAATGATAAGTTCCCCAAGCTACTTTGTCTTTATTCCTAATATCTTATGATGAGGTGACCACAGCTACTCAGTAAGAGTCCCTTCATTTTAGATGAAAAAGACCATTTCTTGATGGGAGAAAGTGCTAGATAGATGAGGGATTGGGAAGAAAGAGGAAGAAAAAGAGACAGAGAGAAAGGAAGAGGAGGAGGAGGAAGATAAAGAAGAAGAGAGGGGAGGGGGAGAGGGAAGGAGAAGGGGAAGGCAAAGACGGGAAGGATGGGGAGGACGTGGAAGACAGGGAGGAGGAAAAAGGAAAGGGGTGGGAGAAGGAAGAGGGAAAAAAAGCAGAAGGAAAAGAAG
>NW_006436298.1:32895386-32912362 GCF_000325575.1 Pteropus alecto | reverse complement strand
AGTATGAAAAGGGCAATTACAGAAACAAAAATGCTTCCCAGTGGATTTTACCCCCAAACCCCAAATTCCAAACTCCATAAAGAAAATTAACCTAAAAAAGACAGCCATTAATATAGAAATCCGCAATCAGAAGATTAATTCAAAGCAAGGAAAATAAAAAATTATAGAACTACTGAACTTTGAAATAAGTATAGTTCAGATCCTCAAAGAAATAAAAGGAGGAAAAATATCAACAAGCAGAGATAATGAAAGAAAAGGTGGGTAAGAAATAATATCGAAAGAGAAATCTTAAATTAAAAAAAAATCACATATAGCACAAACTCTGAAATGGAGTCGATTATATATTTCCTATAGTGGAAAGCTTAATGGCAGAGTGAAGAATGTGGACATAGCTGAGATAGAGCCTAGCTTTAAATGCGAGCGCTGTATTTTTAGCTGGAAGACTTTTTGCATACGACATAAACTTTTTATGTCCTGATTATTTCATCTAAATGGAAATATAAATATTTTCTATCTCAATGTTATTATAAAAGCTATTAATTAAGTTCATTATTTTAAAGTATTTAGAATAGTGCCTGATATATATTAATTGCTCAGTAAATGTTATTATTTATTTTCTGTATGTTTGAAATAGTTGTATTTTTGAAAAGAAATGGAGGTAGAATAAAAGCCATATAAAAAGTGTGATTAGATGAGAATATGTCCATAAAATAAATACACATTTTAAAGTTGTTCACAGAAGACATACAATGTTAAATATTAATTTTAAAAGAATCCTGAGACTCAAGTATCATATTATCAATTAAAGACTATGAGTGAGGCAGAGAAGTAAAAGTAACTTCTTTATTTATGTTAGCGGAAATCAAGCGATGTTATTTTAATTTAAGCACTATTTAGAGAAATATAAAATGCAGAGAAAAACGTCAACTAATACACACATCACAGAATAGAAAATAATGGAAAGAACAAAGAATCCTAGAAATATAGAAATCAAGAAACGAGATGGCAAATATAAGAATTGACATATCAATGATCTAAAAAATATGTAAACTGGTTAAATGATATGTAAAATTAAAAACTGAAGTGTTGAATTAAAAAAATATGTAGCCTACTGAGTGCTATTTAAATTAGAAAACTAAAACTAAATTATACACCTGTCTAAAAATAAAATGATGTTGAAGATTTATTAGGAAAGTAAAAAATTAAAGTATAGCTTGGTTGGTAACCAAAAGCAAATATGACAAAGAGGGTAATTTTATATTGATAAAATAAACAATCTACAATTAAGATAGAATTGTGAATTTTATGACTCACAGTATCAAAATACATAAAGAAAAAAACATTAATTTATAAAGATACAGTTGTTACAATAAACATTAACAATCCTCTCTTATTTTTTTTTGATTAGTGATGGGATAAAAATAAAGTCATAAAAAACTATGTAAAACAAAACAGTTTCGATATTTCACATAAGCATATATAACTATACTAAGTAGAAGCATTTAACATGATGCAAATTATATACGTTAATATTTTACAAGCAGATAGATTGCTTGCGTGTTTATAGTAGTTGCACAGAGGCTTTAAAAAATCTTCAATTTGTATAGAAAATAGTATTTATTTTGTTAATATTTTCTGTTCATATTGTGATATAAATGAACTTTATTAGTAACAGCTTAAACAATCAAGCAAATAACTTTTTGTTCATCTGAGCTTTTGTTAATTTATTTCTATTTAAAAACACTATGAAATTTAAAATTGCTTTTCTAAATAACCCTTGGATCACAGAGATCAAACTGCATTTGTAGAGTGTTAGGAAATATTAGCTATATCAAAAGAAAGAGAAAAGGTGGAAAGCTGTTCAGCTCATATGATGAATCCAGCATAACCTTGATATCAAAACTAGAAAAAAGAAAATATCGCATGAAAAAAATTAAAGAATAATCTTGCATATTAATATAGACATGAAATCCTAAATGGAATATGAGGAAACACTGGCAGTAGTATTCATCCAGACCATGTAGGCTTTGTCCCCAAAATGCAAATAATATTTTATTCTCTTTTGTGTAATAATTACATCAACAGTAGAAGCAAAGTAAACCATATGAGAATTTTAATAGATGGCCCTTTAATAGAGAATTTTAATAGATTAATAGAATTTTGATAGACACATAACTTCTCTATACTTCAGTTTCCAAGACTGGTATTGTGAATCCTTGATATTACCAATATTCTAGTCCCCTTTTATATTTTATCTTTACTATCTTCAGTGGGGGGCTATCTTCACAGCAATTTCTCACCCCATCCAATTATCGCATATATATTCTGGGCTAGAAGATAAAGGGAAGAGCAAAAGGGCACACTTTCCAGTCTAGAAATATGTGAAAAATAGGTTCAGCCTCTATAGTCAGTATAGAAGTCCAAATTAGACATCATGATATTATTTACTATATATCAAGCTCATATAGTAAACATTCAATAGCCTTTATTTCCGAAGAAGCAATATAGTCATCCTTCTACACTGCAGATAGTTGGATAAATTAATGCTTTGTAGATTGCTATTTAGCAATACATGTTGAGAAGCAGAAAAAGTCAATATCTAGCAATTCCACTTTTAGGAATTCTTATGAAATAATCTATAAAAGGTTTTAATCCATTGATTTTCATTGCATTATTTTTTATAATAGGAAAATTGGAAATTAATTTTATGCCTAACAAGAGGAAAATTTATAAAATTTATGGTACAATCATACAATGGAAATTCTGTATTTATTGAGATTGTGGTTTTGAAGAATTTTTTATTAATTGGAATTGCTTTCTGTAATACTATAATATGATAAAAGAAAATAATAGGCTATATATTTGTAGTCTCCATCTAGTAATGTGTAGATTTACAAAAAAAATCAGTGAAGAATTATAAACTATTATTAAGAATGTTTATTTCTATTTGTTGTAATTCATTTTGATTCTTTTGTACTTTCTTTTGTATTTCTTTTGTATTCTTTTGTATTTCTTTTGTACTTTCTAAATTTTCTAGATTATTACCATAATTCTATAATTTGAAAAATCATTTAAAAATTATAACTCACATCTAGGTGCAATTTAAAAAGGCTTCATTGGCTCTACCTTAAACCCCAACTATCTTATTTAAGTATTTAAGTTACTTGGATACGATATCTTATTTAAGTCTCTTATTTAACTATCTTATTTAAGTTGTTGACTTATGATCCATATTTCTGCATTCTGAGACTTTGGGAATATATACTAAAATAATAAATTTCTGTGATGTAGTTGAGTAATATATTTATATTTGAGATGTCATTCAAAGTTATATCAGTAATTTCTGTTTTCAGTAATGATTAGAAACTGCGTAAACAAGTCTAAAAAAGTTTGCATACCTGGGTATTGGAGAGGAGCTCTAATAAAGATTGACACAATTTTTAATGCTTTCTCTTCAAGATGGGACTCAATGTATTTGCTCTACCACATATTATTGTGCAATTGTTTTTTAAAACTTTAGGAAGCACCCTTTAGATAGAATGCCCAACCATAAGCAGGAGCTCCACATGCCTATTTCTCTTACCTCTGACTTGATATTGTAAACTTAATCCCTCTGCCTGACATACTATGCTCCATCAATCATTACCTTCTTTCTGTTTCTTAAACATGTTCACCTTGCAAAAGGACCTTTATAATTTGTCTCTGCTGCATACAATGCTTCACCAAAATATTTACATGACTCTACCTTCTCATCATCCAGGTTTCAGCTCAAATACAACCTTTCCACAGCCATCTTTCCTTTCACGTAACTGACATCATTGCAATCTTTATCATGCTTCTCTGTTTTAATGTCTTTGGAACTCTTACAGATATCTGAACTCATATTTGCTTATTGATTATTTTCTATCTCTTCCACATTATAAAACAGGGTCATAAGAGCAAAGCCATTATCCATAGGATTTACTGTTCCATTCATAGTACCTAGAACAGTATATAGCACATAAGAGGTGTTCGATAATTATTTGTTGAATGAAAGAATGAATGAACACATAAATTGTAATTAACTTAAAACTTGAGATTGTGTCAGATTTTGAACCCTGTGAAAGAATCACATCTATAACCACTTTCTCTTAATATATGCAAACATTATATAAAATGTTTTTGTTTTATATTTTGATCACTTGATATGCAAGATGATTGCAGAGAAGATAAAATCTGGACACAGGGCAGAGCATTATCGACTTCGAACATTGGCAAGCTGTTGGAGAAGCCAAAATCAGCAAGAAGAATGAAAAAGTTTGTTGAAATTTTTTTAGATTTGGTATGTTATCCATGTGTATGTATGAGTCATTGCTCTTTATATTTCGATTTTCCTTTTAACATGTACAAATTCCATGATATAAATCCTAAATTGGGTATTTGAATAAGTAATTCTGTTACTTCTATTATCCATTAGCTTGTATTACAGTTGGTAATAGATTTTGAAAGTTGAAGTTGACAGTTCTCAGGTCAAGTCAGCCATATGTCTACTATTTTATAAAAACACATTGTTTGAGATATCTTTTCTGGTCATATTATGTCTTCTATATATATTGTTGAATCTTTAAAGGAATGTGGATAATAAAAAAATATCTGGATGGCTTATTTATGTCACATATTCAATTATTTCTAACATATGATCCAAAAAGATTGGCTTTCTCATCTTATAGTTCATGATACAAATGATTAAACATGATTAAAACAAATAATTAAACTTTAATATTCATACTGATATTTTTCATCTTTTGAGATTTTTAAATCCAAAAGCAGAAAGTAGTTTAATTTTTAATTTTACAATTGCATAATCTGTCCTGTACACAGTTTTAAGTACTTTAAGAAAAGTACTCATTAGAGACTAAGCTTTTTTATACTTTAATTTTAGAAGTTAATTCTTTTAGCTCTTAAGCAACTGTCAAAGACATTATTTATTTTTTAGTGTTTATTAAAATATTTGTTACTATAATTAATAATTTTAAATTGGTAGTTTATAGTATAAAATATCTTTGATTTTTGCTTCAACAAATAAAAGGATAATTCCTTGTGATTAAACATACTTTTGCACTTGTATTAATCTGTTCAGCTTATAATTTGTTTTTATACATAGTAGACAAATAGACAAATGAGTAAATTAAGCATTTATAATATCTTGAAGAGTACATGTGCTAACCTAAAATATATATGTCCTTTTTGAAAAAAATATAAGAGATTTGTTGTGAGACAAGGGCTGCTTAATAATATTACTGATTCTTAAAACCTGTTGGAAAATGAAGTTAAACCAAGGGAAAAAGCCCTGTGGGTGTTTAGAAGCCAGTTATGCTTCATACATATGTTTGATGGCAGTTGGAAGAATGAACACTTCTCATCCCCCTTTGACTACATTAAAAAGCGATGGAAAAGCTTGTGGATTCAGGTTTCATGCTCTTTGCAACTAAATTCCTTTCCTTTTCATATTTTAAATTTGTAACATGTTCTATATAGTCCGTAAGTGAACATCCTGTTTTCAGGACTTCTAAAACTGCATCGCTTTGAACAGTGTGCCACATGGCAATACTATAAACATAAAGAGTCCAGCTGTTAAGATGGAAAATACCATATAAATCACTGTAAGAGCATCTTTTCTTACCACTTTGGAGAGCCCACTGAAGTGTTTTAAAGGCAAAGGATACTAACTTTAAAAGTCTCCAAAAAGCACTTATATGATTCTTGGGATTTTAGATTATAATCTCAGACTGTTTCATGAAGGAATAGGTTACACAAAGCTCGTTCCTCGAGTAAAGAAATGCTTTTTCCACTAAATATCTCAAGCATGCTCTTGTCCTTGACATCCTTAATGTGATTTGTGAAATTTGGAACAGTATAATAATTTATTCTATTTAAATTACCATATTTTAAATAGAAAGTTCTTTGAAATAAAATTCTAGATATTTCCACTCCATCTTTAAAAATAAAAATAGACTCTGGCACAAGTTCTGGATTGAAAAGTTTTCTAGGAAGTGAAGCATCCTCAGCTAGAACATCCTAGAATTGGGAGCACCTTGGATTAATACTCAGAGTACTCATGCTACGGGTAGTTTTTGTTCTTGATGTTTTACGTTTTTAAGTTGAGCCAATATTTTAAAACCTGTTGGAAAATGAAGAGAGAGAATTATAGTGAGAGAAGAACTCTAAATGCTATAAAAGAGAGGGCTTGCATTTAGGACATATTAAATACTGAATAAGTGTTAGTTTCCTCCCCTGTTTTAGTCCAAAATTCTAATATGTGGAGTCCATTAAGGTGGTCTTATTGTTCCAATTCAGTTGCCTCTTCAGTTTTCATGGGGCTATGGAGACACAGCTCTAGGCAATCTCCAGTAGTAAACAAAATCTCCCTAGCTAAGGAAAAGAATTCAGAATGAGAATTCATCCATGTCAGTTAGTCCTGATTTTGTGGAATCAATTTTACTTTCTTGACTTTCAAATGCGACTCTTAATCATTTTATTTCCTAATTGGGTTATTTCAAAAACTTGGTTGCACCCTCTCTTCCTTGGAAGAATTTTTTTTCTATCTGACTGAGAGGCAGTAGTAAAGAGTTATTATAGGTTGCTTTACTGGATTCAATACAGAGTTGCTTTAATTTGTCTCATCTATGAAATGGTGGGGAGAATGATAACACTTTCTTATAGAATTGGTATGAGGATTAAATAAATAAATATTTTGTTAAGAATTTGCCACAGTGCCTGGCATACAATAAGTGTTCAGGCAGGAAATGGATGATAAACAGACCAACCACACTAGTTGTCCTAATAGTAGCTTGGAATACTTTAAAAAATATAGAGTGTTAGAGATGGGAAGGCCTTAGAGATTATTCAGTGAACAATTTTATTTTGTAGATTAAGAATTTGAAATCTAATATAAGAATTTGACTGGCCCAGGGCCTCTTAAGGAAAGATCTAGAACAAGATCCTTCACCTCCATTTTCTAAGTTATGTACCACATTCCTACTATACATCTCTCTCTCTTTTTTTTTTTAATCAGTGGGGGTGAAACATATGCTTGCAACATATGTACTGTGAAGATACTAGAGAAGTTTATTTTCTCATAGAACCTTTTTAGATATGCCATGTTGGTTCAGTAAAAAAAGATGTGTAGAGCAAAGCATGAAGGAGATTGTTTCTGATGTTTTCATTATGTAGACATGGCCATGATATATTTCAATAACCATCTTTTAAAAGAATGAATTTACTGAATTTAATATTCAAACAAAAAGGTCATCTATTTATTTCATTCATAAGAATGAAACATAAAACCAAGATCCAGACGTACATGTTTTGCAGTGAAATATAAAGACACAATATAATGCCTTTATGGGATCAGGTTAATGCTTACTGTGCCTGGAGCTTCCCCGTCTGACAAAGAAGAACTTAGATTTATCAAATGTTAAACACATGGCTTTAACGGTTCATATTAGGAGCGTTCCTGAGGGATTTGCACTAGTTGTGAGGTTGTATTCACTTCACTTTATTTCTTTCCTGTGGCTCTCCTATTTTCCTTTGGGATGTGTTTCATCTGTCTGTTATTGCTTTGAAGATTTTTCATTTCTATCTCATGCTTAACACCTGCCATTGACTCCTTGTATAACTTATGAGAAATGAATAGCATTCTTCCCCCTGAATATGTGCTTGTGCTGATTTAGAAAAAAAATGTCTTTCTGCCCCTCCACTTTTATATTAAAATAAGATTTTACTTTTTAGTGTTGATAAATTTTTAGAAATTTTATACTTTTGGAAATATTTATATTTTTGTCTTTTTGATTATTCATTACATCATTGTGGAACAAAGCAGAATGACACATATCCTGTGATTTTTTTTTCAGACAACAATATATGCCTGAGAACATTGAATATAGTAATAACTTGAGACTCCAGAAAATTCCTTCTTTTAGAGGACCATTTTATTCCCAGTCATATTTAAGTTTTTGAATTTTGTTATGTGGTGATAAATATCTTGTAGTAATTTGATCCTGAAGAGAGAGTTACACATGGCTGTTACAAAAAGTTTTATTCAAGGCAGTGTTCAGGATCCATTCATGAATGAATGCTTGACCAGAAATCATATGGAGAGGTCATCTTTACCTTTTGAGTTGTTTCTGCCAGTGTGTAGGTGGCAAGAACAATGCATTCTGATTATAAATCGATCATTATTGATATAAATAATAAAAAAAAATTGTAATATATATATTTGTTTAAAGAATGAGTCACTGTAAAACATTCAGCCTGTATTTCTGTGGTCATATCTGTTCCTTTTTTGTTTTTATTAGACTTAAATGATTAAATAGAAATCAGGTTAAAAGAAACAACATACTGTGGTATGGAAAAACTTATATTCAAAGGGACGCTTCTTACTTTCTTAAAATCTTTATATTTGCCCTTTTGGCAGGGCTATTCTTTCTCAGTTAGTACCACTTTTCTGCTTTTTCCCGTATTCTCTCCCCATTTCCTTATACCCCTACCAATTCAGCAGCAAGAGTCATCACGTTGTCATCCTTGTAATAGTTAATTGTGCCACTCTTCTGCACAGAATTCTACACTGATCCCAGATCCCTTGGAAAATAACCAAAGGTTTTACAATGACCTTCAATTATCTTTGTGACTTTATCTCTTACTTTACTCCTTATTCCTTTGGCTTCAGTTCACTGGTGTCCTTAAACATTCCAGAGACTCTCCTATGTGGGTTTACTCTTGGCCAGGAATGAGCTTCCTCAAGATATCCACAGTAGGGTTTTATTAATTTTTATTTTTTTTTAGGCGAGGCAACCCTTGGTTGACCCGACAGATTGCAAGGACCTTGTCAGCTTACAATCCTTTATTTTTTATTTTTTACACCTACAGCACCTGGTCTTCGTAGGTGGTCTCCAATCCAAGTACTAACCAGGCCCGACCCTGCTTAGCTTCTGAGATCAGATGAGATCGGTCTTGTTCAGGGTGCCATGGCGGTAGACTACAGTCTGCTTATAGATGCTTTTTCTACCCTTCAGTTGAGCACCTTATTAAACCTGCAATATTCTCACTTCTCTGGCACATCTTAACTCTCTTTTCTACTTTACTGGACCCTAGATAGCATTTACTGTGATCTAAAGACTCCATATTTTACTAATCTTCTTTAGTGCTTTGGCTCTAAATTATATAAAATATAAGCTCTACTAGGACAAGAAATTTGGACTCTTTTTGAAAAAAACAACTGTATTTCCTGTACCTAGAATAATGCCTGTCACATAGTAGGTGCTCAAAAAAATCATTATTAAAAGAACAAAATAATATAAGACTAAAATATAATTCTTGTGCATATTTTCAGTGATTTAGAAGGAGATATAAAATGTTATAAAAGGAACACCTGGCTACAAATTGGAATAGCATCAAAATTTATGAAAAATGTGATCATGAGTAAATACTATAATCACTTTAAATTTTACTCATCGTAAGTATAATATGAATCTTAAATGAGATAATGTATGTGAAAATGCTTGTCAACTATTAAGCATTTTACTAATGCTATTAGTGTTTTTTTCCCTTGAGGATGAATTAACTTAATTTTATAAATGAATTGATTTTATCAGTAATAGATTAACATCTCTATATTTGTTTCTTTAAGACATTTTCTCTTAAGTTTTCATGATTCTCTTTTCCAGATTGACATAAATAGTTATGACTGGTTAGGCAATAAGCTTTTACCGAATGTTTACTAGTGGTATATGTGATTTAAAAAGCTACAGCTTAGTGAGAATAGAAACAATTAATGCGGTTTTCAAAATTGATTTATATATAGTCATCTAATTTCTATTGCTTACTTTATGCCATGCTCTCTTCTAAGTGCTCTACAAGTATGAACTTATTTAATACTTGTAAAAACCTTATGAATTCATTAATATCTCTATTTTGCTAATGAGAAAACATACAGACAGGTTAACTTGTTCAAGGTCATAATTTACACTACATGTGTAAATGCATGTATTTATATATTTAAAAATAAAATAATTTTAAGATTAATACTACAGTTTAAAATATAAATATATTACTTGGATATTAAAATAAGAGACTGAGTAAATTAGATTTTGAGAAATCAAGTATGGACTGACAATTACTCATTTAAATAACATGGCTTATGTATACCTAAGTCACTAAGATCTTGAAATTATTTCTTCAGTATCATTGTGTTAGTCCTTAGTACTAATTTTTAAGAGCAGAATGTTGTGTAATTTCCAAATCCAGGGAAATATTAGCTTATGAAAACATTTCTACTTCTCATTTACATGTCCATAGGATTCTAAAGTATGATTGGCAATAAAAGGTTTTTTGTTTTCTAGTCATATTCCTTCCATGGTCTTGGCCTTTCTTCTTTCTAGGCTTTGTACCTAAATAACTTTCCCTAGTTAAGGGAGTTGGCTTTCACTAACGATGTGAGACCATCTCTCAAAATTAATTGGATTTCCTTATTGAGTTCTCTTCTTATTACCATGGTTATTTAATTCCATACTTGGGTAAATCTTTACTGGAAGGATTCTTGAAAGATTTGATACAAATTTATTGGTCATTATATAGGTTACTCATAGCACAAATATTATTTGAGAACTTACTATGTTAGGAGTTAGGTAAGACAGGCAAAATCCCCATTCTTAAAATCTTGTTCAGGAAGGAGATGTTGGATAGATTATGATTTTTAGTTGATGATAAGTCTAGGAAGAAAATTAGGAAAGATGATAGGACAGTGACTGGGTAGCCTTTAGCAGTGCAAGATCTAATCATATTCAAGATCAGAAAGCCTACTGTGGCCATAGCATGGTGAGTGAATGGGAAGGTGATACAAGATGAATTCAGAGTAGTAGGCAGATATATTGATTATTATATGGAAAAAAGATTATATTTATTTTCAGTGTTATGGAAAACCATTTGAAGATTTTAAGCCAGGGAATATCATGAACTCGACCATGCTTAGAAAATCTATTCTGGCCTCAGTGTGGAGAATGGTAATTGGGGCTAAGGAAAGATAATGTATACTCCACTGGTTCCCCGAATTGACCTAGGCAGGTATATGCTAGTGAGTATCTTTACCTCCATCTGTCCTTTGCTATAAAAGACTATAACATTTTTCAGAATTCTATTGATACATATACCACGTTAATTACATTTCACACACATTCAATTTAGACAAAATAAAAACATTATTTTTGCCCCACGTAGAGTTAGCAATATTTAGATTTTGACAAGTATTAGATTTATATTGAAATGACTTTTTTTCAATATATCTAGTATTACATGATATAACGGCAAATTATTTTTCAGGGGGCATTTTGGTATGGTAAAGTCATTGAATATCTTTAGTGTAACAGGCGTATGAATTGTTACATCATTCCTAATAATGGTATATAGTGGTACCATGGGCCAGGGCAATTTCCTGCCATTTTATGTAGCATCATACTGGTGGGATATGAAATCATGTCATGAAATCCAGGAGTGTAACTTACAAGACCCTTCACACAGTTTTGCCTGATATCACATAGTAGACTCACCTAAAGGACTTTGTAGAAAGTGAGATATTATTTATCTAACCTCAATTTGTTTTCATTTACTGTAATTGAAATAAAAGAGTGAGAAGATATTTTGTCTGATCTGAAAGTGGCCTTTCACTTTACTCGATCTTGTTTTATTTTAAGAAACCTGTTTTTCTTTAGGAATATTATTACTGACATAACTCTTTAGTTTTATGAAAATGTTCCAGTAACCTTGTGGTTTCTTCTATACCTTTTATTCATAGTAGTCATGAAAAGGAATAAAACAGCTATAGAATTCAAGGTCCAGTAGGAATATATTTTTGATAGAAAAAATTACAAAGGACAGCATGCAGAAATTTTTATATAAAGAAGTCCCTAGCGACATTGATAGAAATTATTTTTGATACCTTATTTTTCAAAATATGCTGTAGAAAAACAGGAAAAAATGCTTCAGTTGAACAGTTTTTACATGCATCACAGAAAATGACTGTGGCCAGTTCTGTTTATCACAATGGAAAATAGACCATTTGACAGAAAGCCAGGCCTCATAATTAAGTGACATCTATTTATTTTTTGGACCAATAATCAAGGAGTAAAAAATTTATTCTGTAAACTTTAATTAAAATATAAGTTATTAAAAGATATCATCTTTTTCCCTCATCTTACACATCTGGGTTCATTCACAAAAGGAAAAGCAGCATATCTGTTTTGTATATCTAAATTTAATTCAACAGAAGACTAAGATTTGGTGCAATGACTAGCCTGCTATCTAAAGAAGACAGCAGATGCTTTGCATATGATATCTGCCCCTAGAACTTAATATAAGGATGCCTCATGCTGTCATGAGTCACACATATACAGCCTAGGCCAGGACAACTGTTGTTCTCATTCACACTCTTACTTAGTGGCTATCAGGACTCCCTTGCAGTTTTCAATGCTAGTAGAACTGATGCCAATACAACCTGTTTAGGGTCAGTGCAATGATCCCTTTTGGTAAAATGGCTCATGACTACCACTGCAGTGTGGCTCTGTGACAGCAACTTTTAATATGCTGGCGGTATCTACAGAGTACCATCAATATTCCCCTAAGGACCAAAAATAAGACAGAAAACTGTGTGGCCTGGGTCTGGATAATAGGGCTCCAAAATCATGAGCTTGACCATAGTAATAACACACAGGAATGGAGAGGCTACAAAGAATATCTAGCACAAATCTTTCATATGACAGATGTCACTTGAAAGGGAGATATGTTTAAAAAGAACATACTTAAATTCCATGTGTATATACACCTCTTAAACTATTTCTTTGTTTTAGATAAATTCTAAATGGATAGAAATGATGCTGAGGTTACAGTCAAGATGGAGGAGTAGGTAAATGCTGTATTGACCCCCTCTCACAACCACATCAAGATTATAACTAAAACAGAATAGCCATCATTGGGAGTCACCTGCAGTCTAGCTGAATAGAAGTCCTACAATAGGGGACATACAGAAAAAGCCACATTGAGACTGGTTAGAGGGGCAGAAATGCAGAACGAACTGGTCCCACATCTATGTGTGGTAGTTAAAGATCAGGAGGAATATCTCAGCTGTCAAGCTTCCCCCAGAGGAGTATGTGGTGCTGGCCCCACATAGGGCAAAGAATTGAAAATCTATTTGAAGAAATAATGATGGAAAACTTCCCTAATCTTGTGAAGGAAATAGAGGTACAAGCCCAGGAAGTGCAGAGAGTCTCAAACAAGATGAATCCCAAGAGGCCCATGCAAAGACACAACATAATTAAAATGCCAAAGGCTAAAGATAAAGAGGAAATTTAAAAAGCAGCAAGAGAAAAGCAATTATCTACAAGGGAGCTCCCATAAGACTGTCAGTTGAATTCTCAACAGAAACTTTACAGGCCAGACAAGATTGACACCAAATATTCAAAGTGACGAAAAGCAAGAGCCTATAACCAAGATCTACCCAGCAAAGCTCTCCATTATAATCGAGGACAGGTAAACAGCTTCCCAGACAAGAAAAAGGTGAAAAGTTCATCACCACCACCAAAGCAGAATTATGGGAAATATTGGAAGGACTGCTTTAAGAAGAAAAGAAAAAAAGATCAAAATGTAAATAATAAAATGGTGATAAATACATATCTATCAATAATTACTTTAAATGTAAATGGATTAAATGCTCCAATTAAAAGATAGGGTGGCTCAATGAATAAGAATAAAAGATCCTCACATATGCTGCCTACAAGAGACTCACTTCAGATTGAAAGACACACACAGACTGAAAGTAAAGTGATGGAAAAAGATATTCCATGAAAAAGGAAAATAAAAGCTGGGTAGCAATATTTTTATACCAGACAACATAGACTTTAAAACAAAGGCTTTAACAAGAGACAAAGAAGGACCCAGTAATCCCACTTCTGGGCATTTATCCCAATAAATCCAAAACACTACTTCAAAAGGACATGAGAATCTATATGTTCACTGCAGTATTATTTACAAGATACGAAGGCAACCTGGGTGTATATAAATGAATAGATAAAGAAGAGGTGGTACATATATATAATAGAATATTACTTAGCCAGAAAAAGAATGAAATCTCGCCATCTGCAATAACATGGGTGGTTCTAGAGGGTGCTGAGTGGAGTTAAGTCAGACAGAGAAAGACAAATACCATATGATTTCACTTACATATGGAATCTAAAGAACAAAATGAACAAAACAGAAACAGACTGACTCATAAATACAGAGAACACTCTGATGTTTGCCAGATGAGAGAGGTTTTGGGGGGTGGGTGAAAAACGAGAAGGATTAAGAAGTACAAATTGGTAGTTACAATATAGTCATGGAGATGTAAAGTATAGCACAAGGAATGTAGTCAATAATATTGTAATAACAATGTATGGTGTCAGGTGGGTACTAGATTTATCAGGGTGACCACTTCGTAAATTATTTAAATCTCTAATCACCATGTTGTACACTTGAAACTAATCTTGTATGCCAACTGTAATTGAAAAATTGAAAAATTTATTTTAAAAGTTATGAAAAAGGAAATGATGCTGAATTTACATGAAAAAATTGTTAAGTGTGTCTGACAAAAATTTTAATTTCATAAATTTTATATAAAATTTGAAAAAATACAAACCTTCAGTAAAAATAACAACCATCTACAATACCAATATTTAGAAAATAACTATTTGGTGCCTTTATGACCAGTAGTTTCCATAAATATATAAATATGAATAACTGTATAACATGTATACAGTTCCAAATATAGAATTATATTCATTTATATAGTTTCAGAAACACCGAACAGGAAATATTCTAAATGCTATATAAATATGAATTAATTTAATCCTTTTAACTACCCTGTAAGATAAAGATTATTATTATCTCCATTAAAAAATTAACTCAAATCATCCACCAACAGATAAATGGATACATAAATTTTGGTATATCCATACTATGAAATATTATTCAGCCATAAAAAGGAATGAAGCACTGATATACGATACAATGTGCTGAACCTTGAAACATTATGCTAATGAAAGAAGCCAGGCAAAAAAGTCATATTATGTAATTACTTTTATATGGTATATCCAGAATAGGCAAAAAGAGTCATAAGTGGATTAGTGATTATTAGGTGATGAAGATAAAGGGCAAATGGGGAATGATAACTATGAGTATGCAGCATTTTTCTGGGGTAATGGAAAAGTTTGAAATTACAAAGAGGTGATATTTGCGGAGCATTGTACATGTACTAACTGACACTGAATTGTACACTTTAAAATGGTTGGTTGTATGTTTATAGGAATTTCACCTGAAAAATATAAATAAAAGAAAACTGAAGCACAGAGAGTTTAAATAACTTCCCCAAGGTTACAAGACTAGTAAATTCAGGATTTAAACCCAAGCAATCTATGTCCATATATTATGTGCTTAAACACTATGAGCTACTAAAAATAGAATTGTATTTGTTGCTTTTAATTTGATATTTTTGTAAGCAATTTTCCTTAACATTAAGTAAATACTCCTAAAATTTTTATTTTTAAAATATAAAATGTAACCAGCACACATTTTCACTTAAAATCTGAGTTCTAATATGTAACATTTCCTCCCCTACTTAATAATTCTCCTCCTTCTCACTTTCTTTTCTCTTCTTCCTTCTCTTTGAGGAACCACATCCCTCAACCCTCCTTCAAAAAAAGACACACACAGAACCAGGAGAGGATGCAATGCAATGAAGTTGAGAGAGAGGTGGAGGTCAGACTATGCATACTTTGTACTACCTGTGGCCAAAGAAAGTATATAAGGACAATGGGAAAGTACTGAAGGATTTAAGCAGATTCAATTTATACTTTGTGACTCAGTGGAGTAATGAATTAGAGAGAGAAAAGTTTGGAAGCAGGGAGACAGAGAGGAGACTATTGCAGTGGTCCAGGGAGTGGATGGTGGAACTCAGGGGTGACAATGGAAAATGAGAACAGGAGAGTTCACAAGAAGTCTTCACAGTTTGGGGAAAGATCAGGCAAATCTTCCACAACTCTTCCTCTGACCTTAGGAATAGCACCTTCATGATGTAACAAATTGTTCCTAGGATAAAAGAGGATAAAAGAAGTAGGGCGAAGGATTTTTTCTTTCCTGATCCCATTTCCTTTGACTATAGTTACAGGTTATTTCTTAGAGTTTTATGGCTAGAATAACGATGATGTCATTTTTATTGAATTAAAGCATTGTCCAAATATGTTATTACCTCTTGTTTTTTTCTAATACTGCTAAGTCTAACAATCACAAGCTTGAATGCTTATAGCCACAGCTCTCCTTTTCCCTGGAGTAGTATTTCTAAAAATTAAAAAATATATAATTTTTTTCTTCTGTTATTGAACTATAGAAATATTTAGTATTTCCTTATTATATCCCCCCAAATTATAGCACCTAAATTTAAAAAATATGAACTATTTAAATAATCTCCATCTATCTATATATATATTTGAGATTATTAATGCTTATGATGGTCTTGAAATAGTGGATTTAACTGAGAAAAAAACACTATTGTGGACCAATTAATAATATATATATCCATCCATGATATTTAATTGCATATCTTTTGTCAAAGCCATCTAATTGACAAGAAATTCTTTTCACATGTATTTCACCAAGGATTAATTTTATTTTTTGCCTTGATTACATTGGCCCGGCAGAACACCCAAATATATCAAAATCAAAGTTCCACAATCTATATTGGTTGAGTTCCACACATTTACTATAAAAGTTTTAACACAATGAAGAACTAAAAGAATATGTTTATCTTTTCTTATTATTAAATGACAAAATATATAGCTTTATCTGGAGCTATCAATTTTTCTTTTTATTAGTTTTTGTTTTAGACTCCTCCACTTCCCCCGCCAATACTACAATAC
>NW_006436298.1:32847569-32895323 GCF_000325575.1 Pteropus alecto | reverse complement strand
TACAAACTCTGGACTCTTTTACACTTGATACTCTTGACATTTCTCTCTTCACATCAACAGAACAACAAAGGCAAACTTTGGAGACTACTTGATTTGCTACCTGAAATGAACTGAGCTTTGGAAAAGCTAAAAGAAAATATACTTTTTGCTCACTATGTTTCAGAATGCTGGAAGAATGAAATGGGCACATGTCATTCCCAAGACAGAAAGCAGGGGAGAAGCCACTTCATATGCATATCTAGAAGACAGCAGCTAAAGAAAAGAGGTCATTAAAAAAAAAAGCAGGAAAGAAAAACCTTCAAAGCAAATGAAAAGAAACCGACAATTCTTCAAAATGAGAGGGAATTGGAAAAAGAACATTTGGGAAGGAAAAGGTACAAACTCAACTCTTAGCAATAAGAATATATAATAAATCAAGAGATGAGGGTAAAGTGAAGATTATTACGGGAATAAGAAACAGCAAATGTAAAGGGTTGAAATAGAGAAATATCATTAATTGCTCTGGAAGTTAGAAAATTCCTCTCTTATAGAAAATGAAGAAACAAGTGGCCTGAGAGGGCATGGAGAGGAGGCTGGTACCAGATCTTGTACAGCAGTTTCTCAAATTCTTTGTGGTGCAGGATTATACATTAAAAAGATAATAATTCACAGGGTCCTATTGTATAAAGTTCACATGCACATTGAGTCACATACAACTCACCATGTGATTTCGGACTACATGAACTGGTCTTTCTGTATCTTTGCAACAAAACAAATTTACTGATCATATATAAACATGTCACAGCACTGTCAAATAAGTATAAACATCTCTAAGTGCTTACTCTTAATTTTTATACTTATTATGTCACAGATTGGCAGCACACTTTATGTTGCAGTCATGTAAGGAATTTCTATTCTTTTCTAGGCCCAAGGGCAAGTTACAGAAGAGTTTTCAAAAGCTGGGTAAGATTAGAGGATTTGCATTTTGAATCACAAACAAGAGTAAACAACATATTGGAGGCAGGACACAGGCAGAAGTAGGGAGTACAGGAGACTACTGTAATAATGTGGTATAAATAATAGGTAGTGACTATGAAGATGGATAAATGGATTCAAGGTATATTTTGGTTATGGTACCACAGCGTTAATAGGTTGGATGTAAGAACCAAAGGTGAAGACAGAATCATGAATAATTCAAGGATTCTATCTGCAACATCTGGGTGACTATCACATATTGACATAGGGAAGACAGGAGGAACAGTTTGAGATGGACACGGATATGGTGAAATCAGGAGTTGTGCTTTGGCTGTGCTAAACATAAACTTGTTACAAAAGAGTGAAATGAATGGAGTCTCATTTGTTTAAAAGGTGATCTCTCTCTAATTGATTAAAACAAGATATTTACACCTCTGATCCAAGAATTCTGAGCAATCATCTCAACAGTGCTTTGGATGAAATAATGAAGTGGTCTGATAGTAATACTATTAACCAATAGTTAGGCCTTTGTGCATAGTTATTGGTTACCTATAGGATGATAAATTACTCTCCTTAAGCAGAAAGAGTTCCCAATATGTTTATACTCCCCTCAAAAACTGTTCTGTTAGTTTTTGTATGAATCAAGTTCATTTCAGTTTAGTATTAAAAAATAATTTTGTCATTTGTGTTAAACATTCTTAGTAATTTTATTAAACATTTCTTTATCCAAAAAAGAATAGTTTTGTATTTGAAGTGTATTACAAGTATAGATTTACAATTGGAATTAAATGATGGAAATGGGAAAAAAAGTCTTATAAAATACCTTAGCTTATAGAAAAAGAGTGCCAGCAAGGAGAAATAAAGACAAGTCTGCAACTTCCTTAGAGTTCCAGAGAGTAACCTTTGAATTCATACTAATTAGCTTCAAAGGTCGTGGAAAATTTGACCCCAGTAACTGCCCTGTTGAATTTGGCTAAGCACGAATAGCAATTTAATTCTCTGGCTGGCTGGTAAGGATACGACAAGGTGTCTGAAGAATTTCTCATTTACTAAGAAATTTCCATGTGGTACACATGGCAGCATTAACTCAATACCTTCAACAAACCCCTGGCTGTATTTTTACCAATCTTTTAAAACATTATGCTTGATGTTAACAAAACAAGACACAGTGTCATGTCATTTATTGCATTTTAGGGTTAATTCTTACTTCCGATAGGGCTTCTCTTTATGAGTTTGTTTGCATTCTGGAAACATGCAAAGTTCATCTTATAAATCTGTCTCTAGAATTACCTTTTCTTTCAGACCACAGGCTTAAGCATATTTCTCTAACCTTAAGCTTCAGTAGAAATGAGCACAAAGTACAAATGGTATATTTAAAGCCAAAGACAGTAGAAATAATGTTAAACTATGGCCATCAATTACTTTCATTTTTTAGTTCATATTACTTCAAGGGAAGGAATTTACCACATTCTACCTTTTATTTCCTACAGAGGTTCTTAGTGCATAAAGCAAAGGTTATTTGTTTTATTGGAAAAAAGCCATTGAAAAATATCATTTACTCTGTTGGCCCACGGATTTTCTCAGAATGTTCAGTAGCAGAAACACATATCCTCGAGGATTTCATTTAGTCATGGTTGAAAAACCATATGACAAATTCTTAATTTTGGAGACTAAGAGTTGACAGAAGGCCAACTACTTCAACTTCAAAGACGATGACAACAGCCAGTCTTAATTGTTACTAAATACATATCCCTTATCCCTAGTGAGTCATATCTGCCTGGTAGGGCTTTTTATTGTGAACAATATAGTAAATTCTTTATTCTGATTTATCAAGAGAACACAGTTATAATGACAAGATTTTGATCAGGGCATCCGCTAATAGCCTCACTAGCTACTAGGTTTTAATGCCCCTGAATAACCCACATAACAATTGAGATAGTATTTTTTTTACTCTTATCCATAAAACAAATTCCCTCCAAATGTATATTGTGGACTTTTTACGCCTTTGAAAAAATTTATATACTGACTAAAAATATTTTTCTCTGGGCAAGATTAGATTCTGCTGAGCTGGTATCTATAATCCCAGGTTTGCACAGCTATTATCCCTAATGCACCAAGTGGTAATAACTCAGTCAGCTCTGTCTTTTCTAAACCAATCCTCAAACCCACTCCATCAATTTTTGTTGTGACTATTGTTAGTTCCTATTGCTTTCTAAAATTGCATGCTTTTCACTGCATCTAGGCAGTAGGTACTGTTTGTTAAATCTGGAGAGAGATTTAAAGTATTGGTTATCAATACTTCACAGTTGTTATTGCTAAGGAATGAGATTTTTTATTTTTTTATTTTTTTTTTATTTTTATTGTCAGGCTTGTTCTCCTCCAGATCTCAACTGGCAAATTTTGAAGGAGTTGCTATAGATTTCAGTGCTCTAGGGATTTTTTTTTTCTCTCTCTAATTAACATATTACTATATAACACCTCTAAAACTCTACTTAATATTTATTTATAATGTGAAAGCAAGCTTTTTATTTTAAAATGGGATCAGTAACTCTTTTGATTTTATAATTAACTTAGTCAGAAAACATCACAGAGATCAAGATTAGCTCTTACCCCTTAAACTCTACTTCTACATACATCTTAATTTTTTCAGTGTTAGTAGTGAAGCACATATAGTCAGCCAGGAAGTTGAATTATTGAATCTTCACTATGTTCTGGGAATTAAAAAGATAAAAAAGACGGATGTCTAGACTTTTGTTCGAAGAAACTGGCATGTAAACAGAATAATTCCAAATCTGTATGGTAACTGCTGCGAGATAGATATATGAGACATAGTGGTTTTTGTTGTTGTTGTTTGTTCTTTTGTTTTTAACAGATGAAATAATCCATTTTATCTGGGGATAGTATAAGGATCAAGGAAAGTTTCATTAGAGAAAGTATTTGACTTGCACCTTGAAAAATTTTGCCAGGTGGAGGAGATAGAGAGACTTTAGCCAAAGGGAGATTAATTTGAAAAAGCACAGAGTCAGGAGAAAGCATGCCCTTTTTCCTTCATGTTAGTAAAACTTCTCTTTTAGCATGATTTTAATCTTTAGGATACCCAATATCATTTAGAGCCCCCTAGGTGAAGGATACTGTTTTTGTGCTAAATAATAATAATAATAATAATAATAATAATAAGAGGTACAATGAGATTGAATTTTATGCCTGGATCATAACTTGCCCTGTACAGTATTGTTATGCCAGAAAAAAATGTACAGTCGATATTGCTGAAATAAGGATAGAATTTGTGAGGGTTGAGGTGGCAAAATTGCAAATTAAAACAAAAATTAGAATAATCTTTGTAGTACAGAAGGAACATTATTCACTCAAAAACTTCCCCAGTTATTATTTTTTATAACTATAACAAAGTAGATAAATAATACCCATTCCCTGGGAAAATAAGTCATAGTCTGGACACCATATTGATAAAATGTTAAGACTTCTTCCCTCATCAATATGACAAGAAAAGAAATAATGTAAATATTTTATTCTTTTTCATATAAACTAGATAGCTGAAATGATTGTTGTGTGGAGAACAATATGGCTTGTTAAAAAAGAAACAATAGGCCCAAAGTCACTTGGGCTAAGCCTCACATCAACAAATCAAGACTTAATACCTAATCTAATTGCAGTTTCAGCCTCTTGCAGGAATGTAATCTTAATCAGTCAGCCTACACTAGCCAACTCATAGCCAACACTGTTGAGGTAATCTACCTGATAGATTCGTTTACGGCCCCAGAGAAATGTGACCTTTTCCTTCCTTTTGTTCATGATTTCCTTGTCCTTTCCCATTTCTGCCTTTACAAACCTTTCCTTTTCTGCAGCCTTTTGAGTTTCCTTCTATTTGCAAGATGGAATGCTACCCAATTTATGAATCCCTGAATGAAACCAATTAGATCTTCAAATTTATTCAGTTGAATTTAGTTTTTATCAGCATATAAATATAATAAATATAACTTATTTATTATATTATATACATACAGTATATACAAATAATAAATATAATTGTAATATAATATAAATAATATAAGTGATATAAACATAAATATAATAAAAATATAAATATAATAAATATAACTTATTTATTATATTATATACATACAGTATATACAAATAATAAATATAATTGTAATATAATATAAATAATATAAGTGATATAAACATAAATATAATAAAAATATAAATATAATAAATATAATTGTATTATTCATCCAAATGTCTACACCAATAACAGAATTTTTATTGCATTGTTGTTGTAATTATAGTCTTTCTGAAAACACATATAATGTGATAAAAAATGCCTGGAAAAAAGACTGTAGGCATGTACTTTGGTGATTATTCTTAAGATTTATGTTTATGAAGAGGTACTTTACAATTGTAACATCAATGCGGTGGTTTCTAGTAGGCTCAGATTCTTGACGAAGTTAATTATTTAACAAAATTGTCCTTTTCCTGTTCACAAGCTAGTATCTTCATTTCTGTCCATAGCCTTTTCTTATTTCTTTCATGTTGTTAAAACTGATTTTCTTTAACATTCTCTATGACACAGATCAGCAAGGGAATCAGTTCTATTAAAGGAGATCTTTAGAATGAAATCAACTGTGGAATGTTTTACAAATGTGGTTCAATAAACTCCATATAATTTCAAAAGAAAATGATGCATACAAGAGCATCTTGGGAATTAGCATAAAAAACACTGTTTCACTTAGACTCTTGCAAGAAGGACCTTTGGGAGAATAGGACTACTTTTAAATAGCCTGATTGGAAAAAAAATCTCTTACTGGGGTTCTAAAGAACAAAATTTGCATATTAATAGAAGATTAAAGTGCCCATCAAGTATTCTGAAGCAGTTACTTTCTCTTGTCTATTTTGTTCTTCACATAAACATCTTTCATAATAAAAAGAAACTTGTGCCTTTGCTGCTATTTCAGTGAGTCTCTAAGGTTTCCTATTACAATAGGACAGATTTTTAAAATGTCTAAAACCCTTGATTAAAGCTCTTTGGTTTGTTATTTATTAACACAATGAAAGGGTCACTTTTAGGAAAAAATAGAACAGTATAGAAGGAAGGACATATCAGAAATATTTTTAAAAAACACTCCCTCCACAAAAAAAGAAAAAGAAAAGGTAAAAAGAAAATACATGTAACTAAAAATAAATTAAAACCCCAAAATGTTTTTAGAGAATAATATATATTTCAAAAATAAGTTTTAGATAGAGTGACAGCATAAAGAAAAAAAAGTAAAAAGAGACGTTTATAGGTGAAAAAGTTCTGCAGCAATTCTAATAGAGTTCCATTGTGCCAAAGATACAACTGTTGCTATGTATTTCCCACATTAGTTCCTAGTAATGTTGTGGGGAGACTCTTGTAATGAAAGGTGGATGTTGTTCCTCATAATACCCCATAAAATCGAAACGTCAAAAATACACTTGAATAGAAAATATAGATTAAAATCAATGTCAAAATTCATTATGTAAGAGAATTGCTGTGTGTGCCAAGTTTTTGGCAGGGAGCAGACAGAATTTGTGGATTTGTTTATTTAACAAACAAAGATGTGGGGGTTCAGAATAACACCGCCCCCACACACTCTGCCCAAGGCCATTTCTCTTTTTTTTTTTTTTTTTTTTTTAGTTTTAGAGCTGTCTTGCAGTTGAAAGAGAGTATGCCTTTCTACTGCTTTATCTGGAGTTTTTCAAAGAGAAGTCATATTCAGTCATATGGAACACAGATTTTTTTCATTGATTTTTAGTGTAAGTGACTGCTATTTTTCAGATATAGTCTCTAAGCAAGACAATTTATTTTTTAAAGGATAGCATCTTTCTATCTCTTCAATTAAGAATGTGTGGGATAAAAGTGAATCATATGTGGATTAGCCTTTCACATTCTCTCAGGATCTTAAATGTGAATAGCCATTTCCATTATGATTAGCCTGGTATTCCCTTCCTATGAATGTATTATATGCATCCTCAGCTTGAAAATGATACTTTCGACAATGGACTTTTGTGTGCCTTTTTAGTCTGGCTTTCCTGCTTTCAGTTCCTGGGCCTCTCTAACCCCAATGACAAAGAAGTGCAGAAAAATGTGGGGACTACAGTTATGAGAGCTTTGGGAAACTCATCTCATATAAAGTGCTCCTTTCTCTCACTTTGAAAATGCTGGCAAAGCTTCCTTGTGCCCAGCCAGCTTCAGGGCATTCCCCGGCCCCCAACCCCAGCAACTTGCTGCTACTGTATATGGTCTGGGGACGCTCTGAGCAGCAGGGCCAAGTTTTGGCTGAAACTCAATGTTCCCAAATATCCATTATTTTTCTTTTTTCTTTCTTTCTTTCTGTTGTTGTTCCTTTGCTCTTGCTTATCTAAGATTTAGTACTTAGATGTTCCTATCTTAACTAAATATTATAGCATACTTTCTGGATTTGTGTTTCTCTCTTCAATCCCCCTTTTTTAAAAAAGATTTTTATTAAAACATAGCTAACATACAATATTGTATTAGTTTCAGGTGTACGCCATAGTTTCTCTTCAATCCCTTTTTGATGCAGTGTTTCCAACTATGTTGCTTTAACAGATAAAAAAAATTAAAACACCCAGAAAAAGAAGTTTTCTGCAGAGACATTTTTTTCCTGACTTTCTTCCTCACTATGAATTATGTTGAGATATTGACATAGCAGAAGCAATATCATATTTTTAAGAGAAGCCTTTCTACAACAAATGTGTTTCTGGCTGAGTTCTGAAGACTTTTAGATACCATTGTAAAGCCATTTTGGGGAGGAGATCTAGCCAGTAACATTAGATGGAAAGGAAACAAAATGACACACTAAAGGTGACCCTAACTCTTCCATAGTTGCTCGGTAGGACATTTTTATTTTAATATATTCATAAAATTTTTGATAACAATTCCCCATTATTATAGAAAAATTCCAATATTCTTTATGAATAAATTACAACATGGAATGTCGAGAAATATTAGTAACTCTAATTGTCAAGAATGCTTTTTCAAAGAAAAATGTGACTATAAGCCTGATGTAATTATAATGGCAAACATCTCAAATGACTTCTCAGATATCAAGGTCATTGGATTTAGTTTGCGTCTTATTTGGATTAAACTGCTGACCACTACCATGGACTCGAAATTCCCTTCTTTGCTATTCAAGATATCATTTTTTCATGATAGCTCCTTTCTGATAGTTCCTTATTTTTATTTACTTTTACATTTACTCCTACTAAGAGAACAGTGATTAATACTGTTATTAGCTACTGTATATTGAGTACTTCCTGCCATAGTGAAGACATTCTAGAATCCTATGAAGCAGGTGTTCTTATTATTACTTAAAAATGAGTAAACTGCATCTGGGAGAGTTTGAATAATTTGCCAAAGGCCAGATATGTGGGAAGTGACAGACTTGCATTTAGATCTGTCTGATTCCAAAGTTCACCTTCTTAATCAATATGCAGTGATACCTACCATATCAGTTACAGCCTACATGGCAACTGTTGGTATTCTCTGAAGCTCTCTTTTAGGCTTTCTTATTTTCTTACATTACATTATCCCTAGGTAATTTCATGCATTCAGTGATTTTATTTCTCCCCAGTTACATTGCTGGTTTTCAACACTAATATTCTACCATACTTATCATATGCACTCTGTAACGGTTTTCCAGTCTGCTGGGCACACCCAACTAAATAGTCCAAAAAACTAAAAACAAACAAACAAACAAAAAACCAACCAAACAAAAAACCCCAGGAGTTTAAAATCTTATCTTTAAAATTTGCTACTTTGTTTGAATTTCCCAATTAAAAAACATAATGATCGTGTTTATTCAAGCCAATCCTTCCATTTCCCACCTCTGCATTCCCTTCATTCCAATAGATTACCAAATCCTGTAAATTCTCCTTAACATTTTGCACTATATATTATCTAACTTTCCTCCCCATATTTATTCCTGTGGTTCTGGATTTCTTAATAGTTTTACTTTTATAATATGAAGCAATGTGTGATCATTGCAGAAAATCTGGAAAATAAAAAAATCAAACAGAAGAAATTAAAAATTACTTATAATCTTCTATCATAGAAAACTACTGTGCATATTCAATTCATTTCCTTCCAGCACTTTCTGTTGTCCATTAAAAATAGATTTTCTTACTCTACATACTACTTCATAATTTTTTCTTTTACTTAATGTGTTATTAACGGTTTCACACATAATGATATTTTTCTACTATATCTAATGTCTGCTTGAGATTTCATTATGAGGTTCTTATACAATTTAATCAGTCTTCTATTGTCAGATAAAATGTTCATGAATCTTTATGCACTTAAATCAGAGTGGACAACTCATTGACTTTTAAAGATACTTTCCCAAAGGATTTAGCATGTTTATGCATCGTTTTTTAAAAATAAAATATTTTCTTATAATAAAAGCGATAGACATTGATTTTGGATGTCAGAAAATACATACAAATGTAAAAAGAATACAATTCATATTCTTATATAAATGAAGAAAAATAATTTATATTTGTTACAACTTGGTGTATATAATTTTGCAAACTTTATATTTGTATACATGACAAATAAAATAGTTCTGTATATATTGGTTTTTAGAATTCTTTTTCTCTTCTGTGTTTGTTTAAAAAATATTAGCTTATAAGATGATTCTTAATGGCTAAAGAATAAACAATTGTGTGGCTATAGCCTATTCTTTAGTAAATTCTTCATTGTTGAACATTAAGGATCCTTGCAAATTTAAATTACTATAATCAACATTTTTAATACCTAGATCTTTGCAGAGAAATTTGGACTCATTCTCCTTATTATTTCTTTAATATGATTTCTGTAATTAGCATCACTGAATCTAAAGGTAAAAATATTTTTGACTTTTGATAAATATTTTCACTTTTACTTCCAAAATTTCAGCAGAGACTATTTTTCTGCTACTTTAGAAATATTGATTCTTTTTCTTTCATTTATTATTTTTTAACCAAATATATAGAAAACATCTCAATGATTTTAAATGTGAATTAATTCCTTACTAATTAGGTTGAACATTTTGTACATGGTAATTGGCTATTAGTATTTTTTCTTTTGTTAATGATGTAATCATCCTTTAAAAATTGTATTTGAAAGTCTTCTTTGAATATTAAGTAGGCGCTATTCAAAAAATATTATTTTTTCCAAGTTTGTCTTGATGGAGTTCACTACCATAAAATATGATACTTGGCATATTGAGTATTTTTAAGCTGAAGGAGCTTGAGAAATATGGCAGAAACAGGAAGTTCTTTCTGACCTTTCTCCTAGCCATCACCCTGAAGCAGGTTATAAAATCTCTCAAGTGAGAGCTGCCTCCTCCATACCCGAAGGAAAGGTGCATCTTTATCTCTGAAGACAAAAGGATGCTGAGAAGAATCTTAACAAACAGGCCTTGCTAAATTTCCTCCAGTTTACTGCATTTACCTCACACTTTTTAAGCTATCATATTTCTACGTGACTATCCACTCTCCATCAAACAAAGCATAAAATACTCAGGTCTAACTGTTTCTCTGGGTTTTTATTTTCTTATAAAAGCTCCTTTGTCATGTAAAACTTATATGGAATAAATTTGTATGCTTTTCTCCTGTTAACCTTTCTTTGTCAGTTTAATTTACTGACCCAGCTAGGGACCCAACGAGAGAGTCAAGGAAGGGTTTTTCACCCTCTACAGTCTCAAGTTTCTTAATTTTGTTGATTGTGTTTGATAATGTAGATTAATTAAAAATATCATCAGTCAAACCAATCTATTTTCAATTTGTTTTTTTTGTTGTTGTTGTTTGCTTTTTAGGAAGTCTCCTTTTCCAATCTGAGATAGATAAATACTCACATTTTACCATTTCATTTTTTTACCTTTTAATTTAAAATATTCATAAAAGTATAAGAATATAAAAGACTGTAAAGAGCATGATATTTTACCTTATTTACAGACTAATGAGTTAGCCCACCACAGTTTCATGGATGCTGGCAGATCTCGGATCAGAGCTGAAGAACAATATATGACTCATAGCAATAGCAGCAGTAAAGATGGCAGCATCATTTTTGTGCTAAGTATTTCATCCTCAATGCTCACAGGGCAACACAAAGAGAGGGAGATAATACCTGTATATGTTGATGACTGCATTATAGGAAAAGAAATCTAAGCTTAGGGTACATGAGTGTTTTACAATGGACAGTAAGTGGGCCTGCCCCTTGTTGTGGAGGGACACATATTTCCCTAGGCAGTGAGCCAAACTGTGCTGTAAGGGAGATACTATCTCTATATTCCAAGGCTATTTGTTTTATAAACATATTTCAGAAGATAGTTTGGAACCAAGGTCAGCCAGTGCCTTGATCCCAAGATGAGTTAAAATATGAATGACCCATGGAAAATTGTCTTTGAAAGGAAAAAAATGGTTAATAATCAATGGATACATAATGGCATATAATGAAAAACAAAATCCACTCTTGTACCCAACTTCAAACAAAATAATTTTGACTCTTTTTGTTAGTCTTTTTTTATAGTTGTTTCCATATTTCTAACTCATATCTTTATATTGTGTATTAGTTATAATACTCTAGGTTATGTTGACATGCTGGTAACAAACTGACAAATCTTAGTAGATTAGAAAAATGTTTGGACATGTTGTCTGCAAAGAACGATAGCCTTATTTTTTCCTGTCTAGTATTTTTATGCCTTTTATTTATTTTTTGTTGTCTTGTTAACAGTGACTATGACCTCCACCATGATGTTAAAAAATGTGGTGGGAATATCTTTGTTTTATTCCCAAATGTAGGAAAATATTTAAGATATAAACATTTAATATGAAGTAGACTGTAGCTATACAAGGTAAATTCGTCAATTTTTTTCTGCATTTGTAGAGATGATAGTGTAATTTTTTCTTTCTTTTTTTAATAATGGAGAATCATATTGATTTTCAAATGGTGAACCAACTTCACATTCTAGGGCTAAATTCCACTGTCTTCATATATCATCTTTTCCTATAATGCATTTGTTAGCTTTTGATATCAAGACCGAAACATGTTGAGAAATATTTCCTTCTTATAATTTCTTAAGTGAATTTGTAGAAGATTACTATTATTTATTAATTAAATATTTCATAGAAGTTATCAGTGAAAGTATTTGGGCTAAGATTTACTTTAGGGGAATGTTTTTCATTTAGGAATTAAATTTCCTTAATTAATAGAGGGACATTTATATTTTTAATTGTGTTTCTAATAGAATATATTTATTTCACCCAAGTTTTAAATTTTACTTGCATGAGATTTTTTATAACATGTCATTATCCATTTTAATATGGTAATTTGTGTTTTCTTGGTTCTTTTCCTCTTGTTTATATTTCGTTTCATCATGTAGCTTGTTTTTCTTTTCTCTTTCTGTATGTGTGAGTGGTTGAGCTTATCTTCAGAATATTTTTCACCTTTGTTAGGTTCAGTAGATTTAGCAAATAATACACTGAATTTCCAGTTAAATTTGAATTTCAGATAAACAATGGATTTTTTTTAGTATAAGTATGTCATGTAAATTTTATTTTATCTTATTGTAATTTTCTTTTAACATGTTATATTTGGAATATATTTAACCATTTTTTATCTAACAATGTATAACTGGGCATCTGTATTTTTTTTCTGGCAACCCTATAGAGTTATCCTGTGAAGCTTGGGTCTAAGAGTGGCCTTACAGAGAAGTTTTATGGATACTGATAATGATTTATGGAGTTCAAAAGTCCTGGTCCAGTTTTTATCTTAATTTTTGACGTTGGAGTTCTTGTACAATGCAGACAGTTTAAGTTAGTATTCCACAATCACATTTGGCCTGTATTGGGTTATTATATTTCTTGCAGTTTCTTTTTTTTTTTTTACATTCCATGAAAGGCCTTGTCAATACCTTGGCAAATTTCCCTAGACTGGTCAACATGGAAATATGCTATATATAGATGAGGCTAATTGCAACACCTGGATACCTGCTTCAGAGTCTGTGTCTCCTGTCTCTGAATGGCTTTTGGAGCTCAAGATGTCAGCACTCAACCTATATTCTGTTTGGAGACAGCTTGGACTCCTGTGGCATCATCACACAGTATGGCCTATCTTCATTTCTGACTCCTGGGTATTGATGTTTTATTTTTTTCACTAGTTTTTTATTAAGCATTTCTAAATGTTAAATAGAAGAAAAATCCTATCAGTGTAAGCCTGCCATTTGCTCTGGTATTGTTTTTTCCTAAGCCTTAGTTTTCTCATTATGATTAGACTAATAATAGTCTCTCTTTTATAAAGTTGTCAAAATTAACAAGATAATTAATGCAGGGAAGTCATTTAATATACTGCTTGGCACATAGAATGTAACTGATAAATTAATCAGCTTTCTCTCACATTCTTCAGTTTTTCTTCTATCTCAGTATAGTTTTTCTCTTTCAATAATGCCTTTTGCAATTTTTAATTCTGCTCTGGAATCATTAGTGTTTTTACATTCTTGCCACATTTCACTTAGCTCTTCTTTCAAAATAATTTCTTGCCCTTCAGCCAGTTATCTTTATTTTATAGTTCATCTTCATTTCAGAGAGCAAATATTTTCTTAAATTTAAAGGGGAACACAAACAGATGCTACTGAAATTTGCTTCCTTAGTAAATACTTTTCCAAAGCAGATTTTTTCTTTTTAGTTCTACACTTTTCTCCATTTTTTTTCTTTGATTCTATTTATTTGTTATAAAAGTTTTCACTCAGTTGAGTGTGAATTTCGTTTCTATTTATCTATTCTTGATTTTGAAAGAGTGCATCCATGTCCGGTAAATGCCTCAAAGGGGAATGTCTGGATTCTTTTTGGATCATGTTAGCGTCCTCCAGAATCTTGTTAAAATGATCTCCTCAGATAGTCATAGAACTGCTCGTCAGTTCAATGATCCAGCAACATCTGAAGAGACTGTGGGTTCTCTCAGAAGAGTAAATTTGGTTCTCTGTTCAAACTTCCTTCCTCATTGCTGAAGCCCAATGGCTAGATCTTTATAGTTAGTTTTTCTGTTAGCTTGATCTTCTTCTAGGTTTTTATTTTTGAATACCAATTAAAAGCTCCTCTGTTCTTTTGTGGGGTTTTTTTTTGGGTGGGAGGGGGTAAATATAGTTGCCCCTACCTACCTATCTGTTCAGTTAACTTGCCTATTATTGCGTTCTCCTACAAAAAAGGAGACATTCTGTGTTCAAAGTCAACTTTGAACATTCATGAAGTATGACCCCACAAGTAGGTATTAGAGAAAGAAAATATATATTTTTTATATTTGTTATACTTTTTAGTTTTATTTATATGTTAACAAGTTGAATTCAGGTAAAATGTTAACATAAACCACATTTTTTATGGTGTCTACTGACCTGTCTCATCCTGTTTGCTTTGACTTTTTAGCTATCTAGCTTAAAAAACTAAAGGTATCAACAAAACAGGGGAAAAAGTTTAACTGTACATTAATCACTATGCTGTGACTTTCTACTATCTTGTGACTTTCTACTATCTTAAATCAATTCTCATGTGTGAATTGTCAGTCTTTAATTTTCCCAAATAAGAGTTTAGATGGAGAAATACTATGCTCATCTTTTGGCACTTCTTTATATGTTTCATGAGTTAAATTTAATTCTCTTTCTCCTTTTCTGTCACTTTTTCTAGACATTTGTTAAACCATCACATTAAAGAAGATTACTGCCATTATTTAAGCATTTTAAAATTACTTTTAATCAATTCATATCTGAATTGCACCAATTTATTTCACTATTTTGATCATGCCAAATGATATTGTTAACTAGAGAGCTATGGAACTAGAGATATAGAAAGTTTTCACTTCTACAGTTCACACATATTTTCTTCACTGAAATGTATTTTTAAGATATTTTAGTGTCAATGTAAGAATTTAAAATTTATAGAATTTGGACTATACAGAATATCATAAAGAATAAAATTTTCATCTATAATTCTTCAAACCAGTGGTTGTCACTTTTACATAGCCATTTCATTTATTTCCTATGAACAGCATAAGTTTATATTTTTGCAAAAAAAAGTCATTTAATAGTTTTGTATAATCTGCTTCTTACACTAATAAACTACTATAAATATTTTTATGTCATCAGATATTTCTTTTTTTGACATTAATTTAAATGGAGGCATAGTATTTCATTTAACCAAATCCATTGTGAGGATATTTTAGGCTTCTTCCATATTTTTCTCATTTTAAACAAAACTGTCATGAATATTCTTTTAAAGCACAGCAGTAATTCTTTCTTTAAGGCAAATTTCTCAAAATAGAATTGCTGGATCAAAGGAGATGTACATGTATAAGACTTTTGCTATGTATTGCTTCATTTCCCTCCTGGAAGGGTGCATCAAATTCTACTCCCACCAGCAGTCTAGTATTAATTTTAAAAAACACACCACAATATTTTTGATGTAGACAATGGTGCCAGTGAATTTAGAGTCCTGTTTAGTAAATTCACAAATAAATATCTGAGGTAGATATAAAGAAGTTCATCTTTGTGACTATATTTCCAATCCTAGAAAGAATGGAATGGGTAAGAGTGTTTACTTCTTACTTCATTTTCCTACTCTATGCAGCTTACAGTATCTGCATTTGGGAGATATGTAGAAACATATGATATTGTCCCTTCCTTTTCAAAGCTCATTCGGTAAAATAAATGTACTCTTGTGACATGTTAGAAATTTACATCAATATTTGGTTAGAATCTAATTTGTTTTTAACAATAATGTTATATGAATTCTAGAATACTGAAAGATTCTTGTGGCTCTGAGTGTATGAACAAAGGCTGAGGGGTTGTGCTATAGGGTTTAATTGGTTCTTGAAGCCTGAATTATTTTAAGTAAGCTTGATAGAGTTAGGACAAGAGATGGGCTTTGTATGAGCAAATCTTCAAACTTGAGAAATGGGCAGGGCATATTCAGGATATGATAAGGAGAGAAGGAAAGAAACTAACAATTACAGATTTCCTATTATGTGCCAATGTCTATGCCAGGCACTTTATTCAAAATAACCATATTAGTGTTATTGAGTATTATTATTCCCATTTTACTGGATCTCAGGGAGGGAGGTTTGATCACTTTTTTGCTCAAGCATGTCTACTTATGACTCACACAGGATTATCTGTTTAAATAAATGGTTTGCCATAACTCCTGCTCAGTTGGTATGTAATTAGGCACTAGTTTTAATACTGGGCGTCTTCTTCAGAACCATCTAAGATGAGCCTTTCTGTTCATGGCAAAGGTTAGTAATCCCAATTTTGTGACAAATAAAAGGGCATGTAATTTAAACTACAAAATATTATAGGAGACATGTTTTATACATTATGTGAATATAAGATACCAGCTATAGCCCTGGGGATTTTCAGGTTTAATGGTCATCCTGAGTCCTGCTGACATCCAGGCATCTGAATAGTGCCAAGTTTAGGAAATCAGAAATCAGTGCTGTAGTGTTGAGGTGACAAGTCTCTGTGGAACTAGGAGATAACATTGATATCCTTTATTTGAGTCATATATATAGTTTCAGCAAATCTAGAAGGTTGTCACTTAATATGACTAATGTCAAAGTAAGCACTGACCAATCTAAGCAGGTGATGTAATTATGCCTCTCAACAGTAGGAAGAAACACAGTGGAGGAAGAGTCAGCAGTTGGCTTGACTTCAGGCAGCAGGGCAAGTCTAGATTGGTTGTTCTCATTGCAATAAGAATCAAGACATTTTCCCCCAGTTAAAGAGTCAAGTGCAGAGTGGATGTCTTAACTATTAGTCATAGCCAAACCCATGTGTGTAGAAACAAGCTAGGTTACTAATGATGCCAGAATAACAAAACTATTACTGGTATAAACCAGGATTCAAACTCAGGTATATTTATGCTAATGTCATACTCTTTATGCCCACAATGCTTTCTGTGAGTAGACCAGCCTCACTGACACAAAATAATTTTGTATGAGAATTAAGAGAGAGAATGTTGGAAAGTTAGGGTGGGTCCAAATTATGACTTTAAAATGGTAAATTGAAATCTTGTTGTGATGCTCCCAGTTTAATCTCACAGTTTCTCAACTTTCTTGAGCATAAAAATCACATGGGGTACTTTTTAAATAGATTTCCTGGCTCCTCTGAAAATTCTGATTTGGACAGTCTGGGAAGGACCCTGGAATCCAAGTATTACTTATTAGTTTTTTTGGAGAATATGTTTAAATAATCTGCCATGTCTCTCTCCTGGTAGTGAGAATTTGTTCCCTCCCCTATTCACATACCATTTATTGAGCTGTTCCTATGAGGAGGGTGCTGTGGGAGATATAAAGAATAAGGTTGGATCCCTGCCTCTAAGAAGTTTCCTTTGGTAATTGAAAGATACCTCTAGTATCTCTGAACTACTTGTAATTACACAGCCATCTTATTAAGGGACTTCATTATGATTTGATTTTTCTGGTTTTACAAAAGAAATACATTTAAAGTACTGATTACTATCCACTTGGTTAAAAAAAAGACTTAAGGTGTTCTTTTCTTGCCTTTATGTGTTTTCTATATTTAATCTGAATTTACATTCTGAATATAAAACTATTTTATTAACTACATAATCATAATATTTATGCTTCTATGTTAGTTTTAGATTTGAGATACATAATTTTCTGAATTATCAAAGAGAGGCTTAATTTCATCCGGAAATGAAAAATTTCTATTGCTTATTTAACCAAGCTACCTGATATTCAAAACCTCTGTTTGAGAGGTATTTTAGAAAGCAAGGAATATTTGAATATTAAATTCAAAATTTTGGCACCAAAGCTCTCAACTCTTGATTATCCATTATCCAAATCATATGTAACATTCAAACCTTTGTATTTTCTTGCTAGTCCAACCCTGTAAATATATCATAGCCTTGAGTTTCCATATAGAGTATTTATTGGGGATATTCCCATTAAACTCATAGAATTTCCAAATGGAATACAAATCACCATTAAGATTATGTCCACACATGCAAAGTTAAATGAAAAACAGGTAGTTATATAAATATTTTAAGCCCCAAACAGCTTTGCTTGATATAGTCGGATAATTGAGGCAATAAACATAGATTTTAGTAATTAGAAGGGATTCATAAATCCTCTAATCTGCCTTATTTCATAGAGGAAAAGCTGACAGCTACTAATTTTTTTTTTAAATAAAAAAATATACCTTTGCCTGAATTTATGGCTAGTTCATGAAAACTCTTTTTTTAACCTGAAATAGTCAGATAATTTTCTCACTATTTACCTCATTTTGCTCAAGATCTTGGCCTTAACACCCACTTTAACATCTGACATCAACAGCTTCTCTTTGGTATCTGCAGCCTGAATTGGAATGCTGTTTTTCTATCTTGAGAACCTGTGAAGCTCAGATTGGGCATGACTGCATATAGTGCATCATGTGATTCAGATCCCTGGGTATTAAGCATCCTACCTTTGAAACTTGTTATGTTCTCAGCATTCACCTTCACCCTCCTGATTTGAGCACCTTCCAGTTTATTCTTCACTATTGGCTTTTCTGTTCAATTTAGTTCAGTCTAATGTTCTTCTGATTTTTTTTTTCTTCTAAAGGACAAGAACTAATGCTCTAATTTAGAGGACTCAAGTACCATTTTTGCCCATTCTTCATCAGAGATTGCACTATTCAAGTACTTTGCTTTTTTTAGATGAATGCCCTAATTTTTTCCTGTTACATAGATGGAGAAATCTCAGTTCAATATTAAAAGGTCTCATCACCACACTCAGACAACTTGGAATATGGATCAGAAAGAATGTAGCATTGAATGAATAAATGGCCTTTGACTTTAGGAATGCCAGCCCATAAATAGGAGGTTGAAATTAGTTTTTTTTGAATAGATAATCAGAGGGAACCTCCAAGGTTATCTAAATCATGTCTGCATGTCCAAAGATGGCTAAATTTGAAATCACAATTTACTAAATAAAAATATGAAGAGGTATTTTGAAAAAAACAGGATGTTGATAAGTAAATGTAGTCTGTCTTAGAAAACAGATAACCAAAGAAGTTCAGAAATACACAATAAGACTTTAAATTATTAAACTATTTTTTAGCTTCAAATTTAGCATGAGAATGAAATAACTTTTTGTTTAGCATTAGAACATAACGTGAAAATTAGTCAACATTTGGCTAAAAACAAATTCAAATATATTTAACCTGATAGGTTATGTTACTATCATTAAATAAGATGAGAACTAAAAAAAAATTAGAGCTTTTCTCAATTTCCAGTCTTAGAGGCAGATCACTGAGTGACAATGAAGGATTCAATATACTTTATACCAGAGGAGGAAAATAAAAATGTACTATTCTTTTTAGTTTGTCTAATATATGTTTAGAAGATGTGAGCTATTAAAATCAGATCTCTAATAGTCATCAGTTTCTTTTTCTTTTTCTGTTTTTAAAAATAGGGATGTATTTGACATAATGCATAGATCTTAAGTGTACGATATGACTTTTGGTAGATGCAGACAGTCATGTAAATCACATCTCTATTCTAAGTTATAGAATATTTCTATCACACAAGAAAATTCTTATGTCTCTTTTCTAGTCAATCCCCCTCACCAGTTCAAAGAGGCAATTACTATTTTGATTTTTATCATTATAGTTTAGTTAGCTGTTCTAAAAACTTTTTATAAATGAAATATTATACATACTTTTTTTTTTTTATAGTGACATTGGTTAATGAAATCCAGTAAGTTTCAGGTGTACAATTTAACAGTAAGGCATATATATATTGCATTGCGCGTTCACTGCCCATAGTTAGATTTCTTTCTGTCATCACATATTTGACCCCCTTTATCCCATCTACTTCTCCCCATCACCGTCTGGTAACCACTAGTCTGTTGTCCATGTCCATGAGTCTCTGTTTGTTTGTCTTTTTTGTTTGTTGCTTTTAGGTTTATATCTCACATATAAGTGATATCATGTGGTTTTCAACTTTTTCTGACTTATTTCTTTTACCATGATTATCTCTAGGTCCATCTATGTTGTCACAAATGGCAGTATTTCATCTCTTCTTATGGCTGAATAATATTCCATTGTACATATGTACCACAGCTTCTTTATTCAGTCGTCGGTTGTAGGACACTTCAGTTGCTTCCATGTCCTGGCCATTGTGAATAATGCTGCTATGAATGTCGGTGTGCAAATATCTTTTTGGATATGGATTTTCAAGTCTTTGGGATAAATACCCAGTAGAGAGATTGCTGGATCATATGGTAGATCAATTCTCAGTTTTTTTGTGGAAACTCCATCCTGTTTTCCACAGCGGCTGTATCAATTTGCAGTCCCACCAGCAGTGAATGAGGGTTCCTTTTTCTCCACATCTCCAACATTTGTTATTACTTATCCTGTTGATTATAGCTATTCTAACAGGTGTGAGATGGTATCTCATTGTGGTTTTGATTTGCATTTCCCTAATAGCTAGTGATGTTGAGCATCTTTTCATGTTTGTTGGCCATTTGTATGTCTTCTTGGGAGAAGTATTTGTTCAGGTTCTCTTGCCCATTTTTTAATTGGATTGTTTTTTTTTGTTGTTGTTGTTATTGAATTGTATGAGTTCTTTGTACATTTTAGATATTAGGCCCTTATTGGAGGCGCTACTTGCAAATACATTTTCTCATTCAGATCATTGTCTCTTTACCTTGTTGACGGTTTCTTTTGTTAGCTTTGTTTTAGTAAGCGTTGAAAACAGTGTGTAAATCCTTCAGTTTATTCTTTTTCTAACTTATTTTTTTTTGCTGTTGGTCCTTTGTATTTGCATATACTTTTTAGAAACAGCTTGTCAATTATGCAAAAAAAAAGGCAAAATAATCATAAATGAAAAAAAGAATCAAAATACTATATTCTTTCTGCTTTTATGATTCTTAGATGGTTTCCATCTTAAAAGAAATTGGTCAGAAATGTCAAAATTAGCTTAGTTTTTTTCCTGCAATGTTTAATGAATGCTCTTATTAATTTTTGCTTGCCCAAGAGGAAAGAAAATTCTTATAATAACTTATTACTACTTCCACATATAATCTAGAAAAATGACCAGTTAATGAAAAAAAGCTCACTTAAACACTGATGATTGATTTAAAGTTTAAAACCTTCTGATTATTACATATATTTAGAATCGCTGTTAGGTAAGTTTCATTTTAGATTTTAATTTTATCAAAGAAAGACTTTTCCTATTTGTCCAGGATTTTAAGTTCAGAAATAATCTTAAAAATAATTTAATGAATAATCTTTTCAAAAATATTACATATAAAGTTTCATAAATTCAAATGTTGTTAGACTTAGTGTAGCTCTATACAACCACTATAAAACAAATTTAAGATAGCTGCTATTTTAAGTTTTGACCAAAGCATCAAGATCATTTTAACAGATTATCTCTATTGTGTGACTCTGGAGGTTTGTCTGGAAAAGCCTAAGTAAAAGGCACATTGGAGCATTAAATTCGATATTTGATGAGCATTGTTTGTTCCTTTCTCATCCATAGGAATGGATTTGTATATGGTTATATAAATAAAATCATTAAAATAGACTTTAGAGACTGTAACTTTATTATTCACTGATATATCTCACAGTGACTGACATAATAGACATGTAGTAAGTACTAGAGGAATAAATATGTGAAATATGCGTCTTTTCTGTTAGTAGAGCTTAATCATTACTTAAACCTTAGGAAATAGTACTTGCCATTATTGTTATTATTATTGCTGTTTTGTTAGTCTTTTTCATCTAATTTTATAGCTATTCAGTGGCCTGCAGAAATTTATGGTGATACTTGGGAGGTGAGGTTTTGGAGGGCGGAAGAGGAAAGAGTTGGGGTCTGTATGGTTTTTCTGGTTTTGGATCAGTGTGTGACTGTGGGCAAATAATTTAATGTGTTTGGTCCTCTGTTTCTTCATTTTATAATGAAAAGTCCGGATGTCTTGGGTCATTTCTGGACCTAAAATTTTATGGATCTGTGTTCTAGACCTAATATTTTATCTGTCTATAAATATTTCTCTGGGATTCCTGCAGTTGAACTATTGTACTACCGCTCTAGAAACTATTGACTTTGAGACTTAAAATGAGTAAAGTAGGAGGTGGATGTTACCACGATCATGCCATCAGATTGCTTGTTAGTTGCTCTTTAGTTATCTTTAAAATTGGTTCCCTTAATACTGTCTGATTCAGGTAGGTGTGCATGATGAACTAACGGCATGCATTTGGAATGGACATCATTCTTCTGTCGAGTTTGAAAGAGAACTCATGTCAGGAAGACTGCACGTGTTTGCAGAGTAATCACTATTTTGGTGCTAATAGCAGCTCACCTTCTTGGAATAAACATAGTTGCACTGACTGTAAAGTGCTGTAGAGAAATCAGAATATTGGCTAGAGATCAGAGATGGGGAGGAGTGACTGTGGAGTGATTCTTTACTACAGTTTGATGAAAGCGAGGATTTTAATTGGATGAGGTAGTATTCGGCTGTTAGGCATATTCTTTGCTGGTATTATTTCAGAACTTTATTAAGTACCTTAATTAGGGCCATTAGCAATTCTGTCATTGGAATAAAAATGCATGACAAAATGCTGATTTTAATTTTGTGTGTCCTATATTGAGAACTGCTACTAATTTGACCTTTAATTTTTTTTTTTTGCAAATTTCCTAGGAATTCCAATTAAAAAAATATTTTTTAAAACCCAATATTTTAGGGAATCTTTCTCTTTTTTTTGTTTTGCACTGGATTAATTATTTTATATACATTAAAGAACTGAGGAAGTTTAAAGGAAGCAACTTAGCCAAAGTTTCACAGAGAACACTGAATTTCTACCCAATGACCTTCTAGTCTAGAACCTCAGTTATAAATTACTAAGCTCCATCTCTCTCTGCAGCTTATTTTCACGTGGTACCCTTTTATTGAGGCATTTGCATGCGTGATTATAGCAGCTGCTCATGGTACGTCATTCTGTGTCGCCACATGATTTCAATACAGCTGTGGTTATAAAGTGCTATTGCTAGTGTTTCACTTGAGGCCAGGACTCTGAGTCTCTCTGCTTTTCTGCTCAGGGCTTTCTCCAAAGCAGAAGATGCTACTCATATGTAGGTCAAACTCGGAGGTACAGAGAAGACGATGCCATGGGGAGCAACCCTCAACCAATGGTATGGACATCATTGAATAAATTTACTCTTCTCTCCTGCTTCTAGTGGGAAAATTCTGAAACATGCTAGTCATAGTGTCTTTGAAGGTCCCCAATGAGACTGAGTCCTATAGTTGTCCACGTTGCTAATCAGCCAATTAAATGTACCATTTACTAGCTTTTCTCCTTTTTCCACCTCTCTCTCTACTTTCTCACTTTTTCTTCTGGGGAATTTCTCTCCCCTCCACCCCCCACCCCAAATGACTTACACTATGCCCTTATCTCAGGCTTAATTTTCAGAACATAAACCACGACAGTGATTATTATTTTTCATGAGTATCTGGGTTTTAACTCACTTACTATATATTCAAGATAATAATCCTTTCCCACTATTTCCACTGAGTTATAAAAATCTATCAATTTTTCCCTCCAAATGTCAATTTTCTCTCTCCATGATTCACTTAATAGCTCAGGCCTTTATTATACTGTCCCTGAAGTATTGTGTTGGGTTTCTAGTTAGCATACCCTCTTCTATCACCTAAGACTTCCTACATTCTGATGCCACATCAAATTTAGTCCAGTTTTGGTTTCATCTGTCACTCCTCTGCTCAAAAAACCTACATTTACTTCGAACAATTTATCACATCAAGCCTAAATCCCTCTGCCCAAGTTAAGATGTACTTTCTTCACAAAATTCTCCAAACCTGATAAGTTCTATTGTTTTTCATGTCTCTGAATTCTTAGAACACCTATAATCTTGCCATAGAACGTAGCATATATTTATTATCTTGTATTATTCTCACATTTTATACGTTATCTTAATTCACTTAACTACAGGCTCCTTGATGTCATGAAATGTGCCTTGTGGTTATTTTTCATTTTCTATAATCTAGCACAAAAGTACTCATCAAAAAATACATTTTAAATGAATAATAGTTCATTCTGGAAGACTTCATAAAAGGGGTAATTTGTATCTGATTTTGTAGATATATTTTCTGGGAAAGACAAAATTTGGAAGGTATTTCGATTTGCCCAGATTCTCAAAGTAAGCAACAAATAAAAGCTATTTCTTTTAACTTGTAATTTTAGAAAATGATTGTTAGTATTCTAAGTGGCAAAAATTAGTTTCAAAAGAGTGTAATATTTGCATATGTTTTTAAATCTAGAGCATCACCAAATATTTGACCACAAGGCAATGATAGAAAGGAAAATGAAGCCTTCTCAAGGATGCCCTGAGGACTTTTACATCTTGCAGCAAATTATTTTTAGCCAGGAAGTTAGTATTGTTTTGTCTCATTTTAAAGACATCTTTCAGAATGTCTGTAGAACCCCACCTCGATAAATACAAGATTCCAGAGAGGGAATGATTTCTCATTTTTAAACATTTATCTCTTCCCCCTCCACCTCCAATACATTTTCTTTTGGTTTAATTTTTTTCAAAATGTAAGTTCTGTTAGAAGTTAGTTTTTTTTCTAGAAACACGTAAAATGCACTTATTTAAATAATACTAAAATGCAAAAATTCTAGAACCCATCTTATTTAATATACTAATTTGCTATAGTCAAGCAAAGTGTGTGTGTGTGTGTGTGTGTGTGTGTGTGTGTGTGTGTGTGCGTGTGTGTTTTCAGAAAGTAGATGGGGAAATAATCCTGTAAAGTATCCAAAACTTGAAACTAAATGATTTGTTTCCTTTGGAAGTCTGTTCAGGTATTTTTCCAGGCTGAATTTTTACAATTACTTAAATATGCTCTATAGCAAAGGTCCTAATAGAAGCATCTAAATCTTACTGTGCAACCTCAGAAACAGAGATATTCTCTTAAAAACTTGATTGCTTTTCTATGGAAGTAGTTAGCTTTGATTTACATCACTTCTGAAGGGAGCTTCGCTGAGGCTTTGAGTAATTCAATAAGGATCATATAATATACTCCCCTTTACATCTCATAGAGTTGCTGTGTGCAGAGCTCTTTGTTTATGATTCAGGAAATGGGCTAAAAGCTTTCTAGGTTCATCTCTGCTGACAAAATTTGTTCTTGGAGGAAGTAATGGCTTCTTGCATTTTAATAAGCAGTAAATCTCATGTATTACAATGCTCCAGCAACAAGTTATCTTTGCCAGTGGGGGCCTTTCCCTGTTTTTGGAGCTTGTTCTTACTCAGCAGTTTGGATATGAAGATAATTCTTATCTCATCATTATATTTTCATTTGAAGACACTGCACAGGAGGATGCCACCCACGTTTCCTTCTGAAAATAGCCTGAGCCTCTTTTATGAGTGCTTATGACGGATGTGAAAAGTTAAAAGAAGCTTTATGAACGGACAGAAGTTTCATTGAGGTTATATCGCTCCATATAAAAAGATGATCATATGTTATTTTATTTTGTTTTCCTTATAAATATTGACTACTTAAATGTTTGTAGTTCTTCAAATACTTAATGTAATGTTTTAGGTCCTGGGAATGATAGGAAAATTAATATCATAAAATCCAGGCTTATAACTGCTTATGAAAACCTTCATGTGAATGAGCTTCATAGAGTCTAACTAGAGTGGACCCTTTTTTGAGTTTTGTGATATGGATGCCCTTCTAAGAAGTTTCCTTAGAGAATTTATTTCTCTTAAGTAGAACTATATTCAAAGAAGACTAGATATATTAAAGCCCAACTATGTAAACCCATTGTGTTCGAACAATAAACCATCAAACAAGACTGTGGCTTCCATACTTAGAAACTTCTAACAGGAGTTCTCTTCAGGATAGAGTGCTTTTCACTTGGCTGTTTGGCTGTATCTATATGACTTGACAAGCCTAGACCGGAGTGATCTAAGGGTTTTGACTGTTTTAACTTGATCACATCAATTGCTTAACAATCAATCAGGTGGTGGTTAATTTGATATCACACATTATGCAAATGTATCCTTAAATTCCAATTTAATGATGAGCTCAGTTTCTCTATAGTAAAACTTTCTCTAATATTATGTGATTAAATTTGCTTATTAAAATTTTACTTCATGACTATTTAGATAACTTAAGACTGTGTAATATGATGATGATTTAAAATACAGTTAAAATATTCATAGAAAATATTCACAAAATATTCAAGGAATAAGAAAGGGTAGATGAACGGGTATTTTCTAGATGTGTTAAAAGGATTGTGTATTTCTCCTGGTTTCAGTATCTTTATAAGAACACAGAATTTGAACTGTAAGGAATCTTTTAACTCCAGTCTAAATTTCTTATTTATAAAAGAAGCAAAGTGATATATCCAGGGCTAGAATATAACCATTGGACTTGAAATTTAGCTCAAAATGAATGTACTGAATTCATTATATGTGTGTGTGTGTGTGCGTGTGTATATATATATGTATGTATGTACATATCAGATGCTTAATTTTTATTTCTGTAAGATGTTTTCTTCTAAATATTAATATTATTGGAATCAATATGTACTGTGAAAAGTAATATGTTCCCTACCCCCCGCCTCCCTTCCTTTAACAAGTATTTATTGAATGCCTATTACTTGCCAGACACTAGTCTATGTATAAATGATATAGCACTGAACACAAGACAGATGAAGTCTCAGTGCCAAGAAGCTTAAATTCTGGTTGGAAAAGACAGACAACAAGCAAACAAACAATGACCAAGAGAAACATGACATAGCCATAAATTCTATGCAGTTATTTAAACTGGGTCATATAAAGGGGTTGGCTGAGAAGATTGAGTATTTTGAGAAGGCAGTCTTAGCTCAGGCTGCTATAACACATTACCATAGACTGGTTGGCTTAAACATCAAGTATTTATTTCTCACAGTTCTGGATGTTAGGAACTCCAAGGACAAGGTATCGGCAGATTCTGTGTCCAGTAAGGACCCTCTTCCTGATTTGCAGATGCTGCTGCCTGGCTATATCCTCACATTGTGGAGAGACAGGTCATGTCTCTGATAACTCTTTTTGTATGAGAACGAATCCCTTTATGAGGTGGGTCTACTCTCATGACTTAATTTACCTCCAAAAGGCCTCAGCTCCAAATGCTATCACATTAGGATTTAGGGCTTCAACATATGAATGGTGGGAGGATACAAACATTCAGTCTATGGCAATGACATTTACACTAAGATATAAATGAAAAGAGACTATACACATAGAGTGGGATAGAATAACCCATGGAGAAGGAAGAGCAAGAACAAAGACTGCAGTGGGAACAAACCTGGCATATTCAGGAAACAGGCAGAAAATTAGTTTTTCGAGTATACCACTGTCCAGTAGAACTGTCTGTGATTATAGAAATCTCTGAGCTGTCTAATATGGTAGCCACTAACCATATTTGTCTGTTAGACACTTGCAATGTAACTAGAGTAAATGAGGAACTGAGTTTTGTAATTTATTTACGTTTAGTGGATTTAGCCACATGTGGCTAGTGGCTACAATATTGGAGAGCACAGGTCTAGAGCATAGTGATTAAGAGGTCAGCAGTGTGGTGAGTCTAAGTGGGTGTGTCAGAGGGATTGGAAGGGATTAGATTCCGTAAGGCTTTGTAAAATAAGAAATAAACTTGGTCATTATTCGAAATGGATTTGGAAATTCTTGAGGTCTTTCAAGCAAAGCAGTGGCATGATTTAATTTTTTTTCTTAGAAATACCATTTTGGCTTCTGGGTAGAGAAAGAAACATAGGTAACAAAAGTGGAAACGAGGGCCTGTTAGAATGATATTGTAATAATCTATGAAAAAGATGACAGTTGCTTGGATTAGAATTAGACATGTTCAGGAATATCTTTTTAAATGTGGAATTTTACCAGTTGTTGATGGACCAGAAGGAGGAGAGAGAAGGATAACAGGAAATACTCTCTCTGGTATCTAGAAACTCTCTAGTATGACAACAGAATTAGATATTATTCACATTCCTACACTTACAAGTTCATCCACTTCTCTTCTTTGCCATTACTTCAGGTCAGCCATTCTCTCTCTCTTTCATGTTATTGCAGCAACTTCCTAACTCTGGTTGTCTCACTTTCATACATATCTTCCTTCTGGCTCATCCATCCTTTAGCAAAACAAGGTGATCTTTAAAAAAGGAAATCTACTATTGCTGCTCACCTAATAAAATCCTTCAAAAATTAACAATTGCAAATTGAATAAAATTAAAACTTATTTTTAGAGTCTCAAATTCATTTCTTGTCACCATCCCTCCTATTCGCTTGGGTACAGTCATACTCAGCCTCATTTAGATCCTACCAGGACTCTTGCCTGATGTGTGGCCATTGCTTCTGCTGTTTCTCCCTCCCAAATGTCACCTCGGATAGATAGATTACCCCATCTAAAGTAAGTTTTATCGCCTCACACCCTGTTTTACTTTGCACTGCCCCCTATCCACATGCTTCATGATCCTCCTTTAGAGTTAGTATTTGTTTGCTTTATTACTTGTGTTTTTCTCCTCCACCAGACAGTATTGTTTATAAGCTCAGTGAGGGTAAGGACAACGGCTATTTTTTCATCACTACACTTTGGTGTCTAGCACAGTTCTTGGCACCAAGTGGTTAATCAACAAATAGTAGCATATGAATGCATATGAACATCATATGAATGCATATGAAATCACTACACTTTGGTGCCTAGCACAGTTCTTGGCACTAAGTGGGTAGTCAATAAATAGTAGCATATGAATGAATGCATAAATCAAGAAAAAAAAGGCTATCACACTTTATAAGAAAATCACATTATGTCTTCAAAGACAAAAGAATGCATAGTCACTTCACTGAAATTGTGATTCTCAAACTTTAGTGAGCACAGAATTTCCTGAAGGGATTGTTGGAACCTAACCCCTGAGTGCTGGACCCCAGCCCTGAGAGTCGGATACACTAGGTCTGGGGTGTAGAATTTTCATTTTTAACAACTTCCCTGGAAATGCCAATGTGTTTGATCTGAGGATGATGTTTTGAGAGCCACTGCCCTGGAATAATCCTTCTACTTCAGTCGATACACATTCAGTTATGATGCACTATGTCTATGATCTCAAATTTGTTATATTGTTAAGATGGGAGTAAATCTAAATCACTCCTATAAATGTTTTGAGTATTCTACAACTTCTTTTATACAGTGTTTTCCTCTAGTAGTTGTTGAATTTTAAAATTATGGAAATATTCTGAGAAAAAGTCATCTAAAAATCATGAAATTTCTTTATAATTTTGCTCATGATATAGCTTCTTGTTTTATTAGGGTGATATCTGTAAAAACTAAATAAACTAAACAATACTCATTCTATTCTAGTTGAGAAATAATTTTAAAGCCTGAAATGCTGTATCTTTTGCATCTGGCCTTTGGAGGAAGAATCTATACAACTTGCTTATTTAGAATATCCAATGCATGCAAATTAATTTAAATGTAATAACAATATTTCTGGGGCTCTTTATCTAAAAGAAAAGCATAAAAACTTTAGATCAACCAGGCATAATTTATAAATGGAAACTTTTCTTTCAAGCTGTTTAAATTATGCTTAATTTGTAAATGACAGAAAACCCTAGTTACCTTGGACTAAAAGCAAATGAAATGACGGAGCACGAATCTTCACATGGACCAAAATATCTGTTAATCATTAGTAGACAAAGTGATACTCAGCTGACGTGTACTGGAGGAATATCCAAGTCTTATCTGAATTGGTTCCTGACTCAGCTGGTCATATTATTACAATCTGGGTTTGTTTTTGGATGGGAAATTTTTGTTCTGTGGGTCTCAAACTTCAACAGCATGAGAATCCTGTGGAGGGCTTGTTGAAATACCAATTTCTGGGCTCTAACCACAGAATTTCTGATTCAGTGGGTAGGGATGAAGCCCCAAAGTTGGATTTCTTGCACATACCCAGGAGGAGATGCTGCTGGGAAATAGAGACCCCTGTTCTAGGTGCCATTTGGGTAACTCTAAGGGATACAGCAGATGTGAGAAGATACTATTTATCTTATTTATCTATGGCAAATGAGAGAATGAAGGTAATTTGTCTAGAAATGTGAAGTTTATTCTAAAAAGCAACAGAGTTTATGTTATGTTATTCTTTCAGAAGCAAACCGAAAGAATTTCTCACCTGTCTTAGTGTCTGCCAAGAGAAGATTTGACTTCTTGAAGCTGTGCCTTAGTCACTGTGTGCGCTTAGAATCTCCTATATGTATGAGACAAGTTTTTCTGCCTCACTAGATTCTCTTTGTATAGTGGCAAAAGAGTAATTGTTTTAATCTCATTAAGTTCATTGCTTATAGAATTTCAAGATATTTCCTCTGTTTATAAATTTATGGTTTTATTTTAATATGTTAGAAAGTGCATATTGACATACAAAAGGCATAAGATTTTTTGACGGAGAGATATATTGTGGCAAGCAGATCATTTAGGCACACATTTGGTCCATAGTTTATTGGTAAGTTGTCTGAGGACTAAGAAGATTGATTGACTTAAATGTATTGAGATGAGTGTAAACTTAGGACAAAGGCCAAACAGAAAAGCTTATTTCAATTAAGAAGAAAAGAAGAAAATTAAGAAAACAGTAACCATGAAAATTGTCAACCCTTAATTCGTGTCAAAGCTCTCTAAACTATAAACCTGTCTACAGTTTTATTTTGTTGTGATACTCAGCAACTTAAGTATTACTTTAATTACTTTCATTATTAGTGGCCTAGATCTCAGGTACTCCTTTCCTAAATAAAATGTTCCCTGTGGGTATCTTAAAACTCGTTCTTGCTAATTCTTTTCTTTGACGTTATTTAGTGTAAACTTCATTTAGAGAAAACTTTATTGTAAATGGATATCTTTTTTCTTTCTAGGCAGTGGGATAAATAGGCAGCTATCTTTTTCTACAAATAAGGATTGAGGAAAAACGTCAGGAGGGAAAATATCCAAATGGCACGTAGATCACATTCAGGTTTTACTCTTGTACAGCTTGTATTGATTCAGGAGTATTTATGAACAATCAGTGATTTTCCATGGTTTAGTTTTACTTTAGTATTTTATAGCATTGTTTTTTAAAGTTATATTTTCATTACTTGTAGATATCTATATCTGTAATACAGTAGAGATAGCATATAGAAAAGTGTGTCTAGCTAAAAGATAGTGATTTCCTCATCAGCTAAGGAAAATTCAGGTGTGTGTTCTTGGTGAAATTACTTATACTCTTCTTTTTACTGTCTTAATGACATCATTTCAAAAAAATATTTCCATAATTTCTTTCCATTCCCACTTTATGATGATTGAATCAAAGACATAACCTAAGACAAGCATCAGCTCTATGTACTTATTTCTTTGTTCTTTCATCCATAAAATATCCAATGTGTAGTTTTCAGAAATATTAACAATGCCAGAGAAAAGGTATTGAAATGTAACTGATCTCCCTTCTGTCCCCTGAACAAACAAAAGTTTGGGTGTCAATATTAGCCTTATGAAATGCCCGAGGTTAATTGCAGACTGGTTCTTGCAGACAAGAAAAAAAGATTCTCAGTCTTAGCTAGAGGGAGCTTCTTTATACTGTGCCCAGAGTGCTTCCCCAATTGCCCACCTGGCTAGACTTTATAGGACTTCGTTCAAAAGTAAATGATTTTTCCCGTTTCTTGCAAAACAAAACAAAACAAAACAAAACAAGCAACCAAAAAACTACTTGTAGAAATTCAGCTAACAGTCTGCTTCAATACAGTGAGTTAAGCAAGAGCCTCACCATTTTTTTAAACTAAAGATAAGAAAATAAGTTGCATAGATATTATAAAAATTTCAAGTAAATCATAATTTATACTGAAATAAAACCTAGACATGCCTACTTTGTCTGTATATATAATTTTGTCTTATCAGATCATTTTGGATTATTTTTCTTCAGTTATTATAATGATAGGTTGTTCACAGCGATAAAACTTGTTTACAGATGATTCGCCGGTTTAGAACAATCTCTTTTAGAATCCATGAATGTAAAGACAGGAAACTCAAGCAAGGCAGTTCCTTTTTTCTCCCAGGTAATAGCAGGTATCAAGGCTCAACATATGTTTCACTGGGAAGTTTGAGTAGCTTGCCTATTAAATTGTAAAATTTGCTTATAGTTCCTCTTGTTTATGATGACATTCTGTTCATAGAATACCAGTGATCATTTTTTCCTTTTCTCTTATTGATTGATTGATTGATCAGTTGATTGCTCTGAGCTAGTTATCACTATACCAAGGACAGACAGCTTGTCTTAAGTGCTACTGGTAAATTTATTTTTCTTTTAACACTCCTTTGAAAGAAGCACAAAGACCAGGCATTTTAGAATGACAAATGCTAGTCATGTAGTCATGTGTGATCAATCGTTCTGCCTTTTGCAATTCTAAATTACTCTCTATAATGGTTAGTTGCCAGACATGGAAATGCCTTTCTAAGCACTCCTAGGTTAGATTAGTTTCCACTGTTACACCTCTTGAGTTGATATTTTAGAGTGACTTTTGAACAAATTTGGGAAGTTAGAAACTTCGAAAGACCATACAATTTAAGTAATGTTATTTTAATAGAGTTTATTGTTATTATTCTGAGCCCGGTATCTGGAACATTCCAAAAGACCCAATTTGTAAAGGAAAGCCATCATGTTGTGGAAAATTTAAAGGCTAAGAAATTTTAACAAATGGGGAAGAAATGACTCAGGAACAAAAAGAACTAGTAAGGTGATCATAGTGCTGACTGTGACCCCCGGGACAGAGGAAAGACAAAAACAAACTCTTGGAAAGCTACTGCATTAAAAGTATTAACAGACTTCATTTGGCCCAAGAAAATTGTGAAAATCAGAATAGTTAGATATGAAATAACATCCTTATTGTTCACAGGAATAACCAGAGTTCTGCTTCTTAAAGTTCATATTATGCTTTTCTTTGTGGAGAACAAAGAGCTCTGAGAATGACCTCATGAATACCAATTACTAAAGTATGCAGCCCAGATTAAAGAACACAGGCAGATGGTGTTCCAACCATTTGCATTTTTCTGCTCTTTTTTTGGTTATATTTAAAATGATTTGACTTACCAGCCTTCTAGACTACTATATGATCTCCCCTGAGGCAGTCACTGATCTATTTCACCTTTACATGTCCTATTGCCATGCAACCAGACATACTACCATGCCTTTTACACAGTAAATACGGAATAAGTATGCAGTGAATTGAAGTCATTGTGTCTAATCTATTTATAGAGAACAGAAGTAAGCGATGACAATTCATCAAAGCCGAGTAGCTAGTGAAGAATTTGATCTTATTCACTTATTTACATTTGATTAATAAATACTTGAAAACACATATGGTCATCATATGTAGAAATATCTAAATTTAAAGTTACTACCTATTTTTTTTTTTTTAAAGTTCAGACAGTATAAAGCATGTTCCTGACAATTCTTCTGTAGCTGTGGAACAGAAAAAGCTATAACATTGTATAGTACTAAAATCTAACTTGTGACCTAAGATTTTGGTGAAGAAAATCCCTGAAGAGAATTTAGCCAAGGTCTTCATAGCAGGCGATGGCCTTTCCTGTCTTCTGTATCTTATACAACTAACTTTATCATTACTCATATTACATTTATATATTTATATACATTTTTCATATTAGATATTTGTGATGCTCGAGAGCATTACAGGTTTGTCAAATCCTTGAGGACAGGTACCGTACTTATGCATCATTGTATTTTATGCAGCATTCATTGGATTGCTTTGCACATAAGAGGTCCTAACACATTCAATGAGTGAATAAGCATTAGCCATTGGAAGATATGTTCATTAGAGGCAGCACTTGGGAGTAGTTAACAGTATATACTCTAGAGTTAGACTACTGCTTGGTTTGAATCAGGTTTTGGTACCTCTATGTTTGTGACCTTTAGGTAGTCACAAAACCTCTTCTAAACCTTGTGGATTTGAGGGGGACAAAGGGCACAATGCAAGTAAGTCTTAGAGCAGTCATTGTTTCATGCATGTTAGTTTTTTCTTCTGCATTTTCCATCATAAATTTCTATCTCTGGCTGGAATTTTATGAAAATGTGGGATTTTAACTTTTTTTCTAGATTTCCACGATAGCAATATAAAACTTTGGCATGGATATCTTTTATCTTCACATTAATATTTCAGTAGGACACGTATAGTTATCTCTGTATGGTCTTTTGCTTCTCATCTACTTGAAGTTATTTTTCACTTAATATGGGGTCGAGTTCCAGAAGCATTAAAACATTACTTATTATTTAGATATTCTGATAATGTTTTAATAAGTCACTATTTTTAATTTAAAAATTGTCAAAATCTTTTCTACAATATGTACTGAAATTGTGCTGGTACTCAGTGTTATAGTCAGGGAATACAGTATGTTCAAGAAGGCCTTGTCAATCATTTTCCTTTTATGAAGTTCTTGAAGAAGCTATGCATACAAGAAACAATGACAAACAAGATGGTATGGGCTGGTGTATGTGTACCTGGCCAGCAGTCTGTTGTGTCAAAGCTGAGTCCTCTGGTCAGCTGTGTCAGAGTATCTACCTCATGGCCCAAATAGTCTTCTCATTATACCTAAGCCTTGAAAAACTTCCCACTTAGCTGCTAAACCCACATCAATGAGAACTTCCAAGGGACCAAGTCTTCATGTGAGAAGGAAGAGAGGACAAGATAGCATGACATTGAGGGGGGTCTACCTTTGTTTACCAGTTTTGCTCTTGAGAAAACTGTTCTGCTCACTAGTAAATGCAGTGAAACAATCTCCTAGACGTGACCGACCAGACTAGTTTTTTTTTCCCTCTGAAGAGAAGTGAGACAGGGAAGGGGGGTGAGAAAAGAAGAAAGACTTCTCTAGTTTCAAAATAAAAAAGTAGAATTTTTTTTCCCCAGTAGAGGCTAAAACATGTGTTCTCTTAAAGAGATTAATCTTGTTTTTATACATAAAATATTTTAACAAATGAATGTTTGCACTATTACTAATATATAATGGCCAATCAGGTATATAAACTTTAAAAAATTGTAAAGAATTAGACTTTTTCATATCTAATATCTAAATAGTCTTAATATTAACCTTACTCATTTGTACATTTATCTTCTTTGCTATTAATCTGTATAGTCCTAAAATACTGTCAACAAAAAATACCTTCATAATTTTATGTTATTTGTAAATAATTTTCTATATTTTTAAACACGTTTTGCACATTCTAAAGTAGGAATTTTTATGTATCTTTAAAGAACTGTAATAAAAAAAAGTTCTCATTTTTTTAGTCATAGTCTTTATGGTTTATTTGTTTGTTTTAAAAATCTATTTTAAGGCACTAGGGAAATCTGACTTATTTAATTAGGCCCCCAAATCTCTTAAATTTTACTTGTGGAAGCCCTAGCTTTATAGTAGTTGATAGAGGAAGATTTAATATTAACTACATAGAGGTAGCTCTGATACCATTTTTTTAATTTCATAATATAATAACTGTAGTGGTATTTAATTCTTAGGTAAGGAACTTTGTGATATCTTGAGCTTTTTTTTTGTGGGAAAATGGAGGGGTAGTGATTATATTGGTGGTAATAGCCAAATAAGCTCAAAGGGCAGGTGATGGCGGAAGAAAACTTCTGTTCAAGATCATTCAGTGAATAAGTAGCAGAAAATGATTTTGACCCAAAGTTGTCAGACTTCAAAGAATGTGTTTGTTTGAGTGTTTTCTCTGTGCCTAAAGAGAATACCCAACTGTTCTTGCCAAGTCATTGCAACCATTCCAGATGAAGACCCAACAATGTCAGTGAGACCGACCTAAACTAATGAGGTTAGACCAGAAAACCAGCCTGGCAAATTCACAAAGTTATAGGAAATATAGAGAAATAATCATTCATCATTGTATTAAGTAGCTGAGTTTTAGGGTGATTTGTTATACACCAGAGGCTGACTGATACATATGAAGTAGTTTTTAAAATGAAAAGTATGAGATATGTTACAAAAAATGTTTTAGAATTCTTAATTGGAGAGAATTAAAACAATATGATTAAGTGAGAGGAGAATGTTAACCTTAAATTCAAGAACAACAACCTAAAAAGTACATAGTACGTGTCACGTACTATGCTAATTAAAAATTTTTTTTACATACATCATCATTTTTAGTCCTCACCACTATCGAATGAGGTGGATGTTGTTTGTCTTTATTTTACAGATGACTGAACCAAGATTCAGAGTAGTTAAGTAAATTATCCAAGGCCACAGAACTTAACAAGTGGCTTTGCTAGGGTTTGCAACGTTATGAGGCTAATTTGAAAATCTTCTATTTTGCTTTCAAGTAGCCTCTAGAAGTCATGGATGAATGAAAGAAGTGCTATGAAGAGAGGAAGTTCATAAGCAGTTTGGCTAAATCCGTGCACTAAATTACAAGAACCTGTGACTTTCTGATAGAGCAGCATTACCTCTCTGTTAAAAATGATAAACTGGTGGGAAATATCTTGTGGTAAAGGTTCAGAAGGTTATAGGATTTAACTTAGAAAAGGGGATAAAGTCAAATTAAGAGGGAAAGTAAATGAGAGAAGAATATTGAAAAAAAATCCACACAACAATTTTGGCTGGGTGCAGCAGCCAGCCTGAAGAGTGGAGAGGCATGTGAGATGCCATTGTTATTGTCTGAACCCAGGATTTAAGAGAAGAGAGAGCCATGGCAGGCAGATTTTAAAAAAAAAAATCTCAGTGATTTTCTTACAGCAGTCTCTTCACCAGCCTGGATATCTTCTCTTGGGCCATTTATATTCTCCTTGTGCTTGATAGACTTAAACTAATTTTGACTGGCTTATTATGAGCAGATGTTCATGTCATATATTAGCTATGATAAATTCACTCCCCCTTCTCTTCTTTTTTTAGATGAATTGAAAACAGTATTGACAATATTTAACTTAAGTTTATAGCATGCAAACTGCTACAATTTTGCACATGGTAATATTTAAATTATGCAGTTAAGAGGCATCACTGGTATAAGCATCTCAAATCAAACTTTGCTCACAAAAGAGAATAAAAACATCAGGAGCAACATCTTTGAATCATGAGTATGTTAATTTGTGTATAATGGCAGCGACCTTCTCCATTGAGCAATGTATGCGTCTATCGTCTCTTAACCAATGAGTAATATGGCATAAACAAATTAAAAGTAGTGTCATATGACTTCACAGTCAAGTAACTAGAATATAATTAGTTTGATTTAATCTGGGAGGCAAATTCATTATTGCCAAGACAGTGATTCAGTGCTCTGTGCTAAATGAACTAGATGTGAATGTTTAACAGTCAATTTACACCATGTGTTTCTGTAAAAAAGAAAAAAAGAAATCAAACTATGGTTGTAAGGAAACTCTTTAAAATTTCAAAACTGAATGGGAAATCTTGGTAAAAAAGCAAATAAACAGAAGCGTTCTGTAGTCATAGCAAGAGTTAGCTGAGTACTTACTCCTTGGAAAGTAACCCTGTCTCTGCAGTAGATTTATGTCTGTCAACACTGGTTCAAAATCTTCCTTGCTACATTTAAGATACTAATGACTTGGATGCTATGTGGAATAACTTAATGAACTACACATGTTTAATGAAAACACTTTCATCACCAGTCTTAATCTGTCTCAGAATCTCTTAAAGAAACTCTTCACTGTCAAACCTTCTGTAAAAATATATTGAAAAATCCAATAAAACTGCAGACATTTATATAGAACTTCATATAGCATAATAGCAATCTCTTAAATTTGTACAACTCTAAATTTTTAATATGCTTCCATTCACACTGGTTCATTTGATCTTCATGGCATAGGTGGGGCAGATAAAATTGTACCCATCTTACATAAGAGGCAAGTGAGATTCAGAGATATAAAGCCCCATGTTTATGGTCACTCTACTAATAAGAAATGAAAAGAGAAATAGAAGACAAATTTCTGATTTTGAGAGGAAATTTCTTTATAAATTCTTATAGTTTTTGTTCTTTACAGTGCTAAATATGCTTTTTACTCACCCAGTGAATATTACCTAAAGTCTTTATGAAAGAAATTTCTAAATTTTTCTGAGACTGACAATGACTAAAGATAATTTAATGCATGGAGTGTATCTGTTTCCTGAAAATGTACCTTTTATTAACTCCAGGCATATTTTTTAGCATCATTTCAAAACAATTCTTATGTAAGCTTGATTCCCATTTTTACAAATTATAGGTTCTAAGGGATTGAGAATTTTTATACTCAGGGCAAAGCCAAATGTATAGATCTACAAAACAGGACTGCAAATCTTGTGAGAGCTGCCTTTTCTAGGAGATTTCAGTGCCAGACCATCACATTCACATCAGTTACATATTTTGGAGAAGATAAATAAAAAGAAATCTATGACTAACAAAAACTTTGAACTGGGCAGGAAGTCATATTTTATGGCAAGTAATCTGGATAATTTGAATTTGAAAACACAATAAAATAAAAACAAATCGGGGCAGTTTGATTAGCAGGCACCTTGTATTAGTGTTTTCAGATTTTCCCAAGGCATCATCAGTGTAACTCCCATTGACTTTAATAGAAGTTGCACGTATAAAGTAAGAAGTCTAAAAAGGTCGATAATGGACTATGATAACAACATAGCTCTTCTATCAGTTGAATAGAATACACTTGATTGTGTCAATTTAGAAATCAGAAAAAACATGCTGAAAAACAGATTAACCGAAATTGTTCTATGGCAGTGTTCTATTATATTATATATCGTTAACAGTTGATATAGAATATTGTTTGAATAAAAGATCCAGGAGTATTTCAGACAATTAGATACCGAAATAATTTTTTTGAGAATTCCCCAACATTTATAAACATTTATTAATCTAGGTTAATATGACTAAACCATAAAAACACATATTACTACATCAAAACCCAGATATTAGAATTTCCAGAGCTGACACTTGGAAATTTTTATTAAAAGGAAAAAAAATGGTTTCTAGGAGATTCCAATAATTAGCTTGGTTTGGGCATTTTTTGAAACTAATTTACTAAGACTTTTCTATTCCTGAGATTGGCTCCCTATTTTTCTCTCCTAGACCTTTTAATTCCATAAAGAAATTACCATTAAAATAACTCATTTTCATTATAATTTTCATTCTATGATCCTCTTGATTCCTCTACATTTTGCTTTCCCTAGGCTCTTAATTTTTTTGTTGTTTTTTAAATCTTTCCATCCTGTTTGATCATTTTCACTCTCATTCTGTCTCTTTCTCATCTCACTTTTATTACTAACTTTGAGTTTTCCAAGCATCCTCCTAAAGAACCACTCGGGCTTTCTAAATTCCTATGTGGACCTTGTCACTTGAGTGTACTCATGCAACTAGAGACAAAAAACAGCATGGTCCAAGGGCATATTTGGGGAACTATTCTCTAACAAATAAAAATATGCACAGTGACGCATTCACTTATTCATGTATTAAACAAATTTTTATGGGCTTATATGATGTGTTGGTGTTGTGCTATATTCTGGAAATGCTGTGATAACAAGAGACACTTAATTCCTGATCTCATGAGAACTCTATTCTAATAAGACATAAATAATTTATTAAATAAACAAATAATTTCAGGTAGTGATAAATACTTTGAAGAAATATGTAGTAAAGTAAGATGTATATCTCGGCATAATAAAAATGGCTAACAATAGAGAAAACTTTGACTGAATTATGGTAAATCAACCTGAGGGAAAATTATTCAATTTAAAGTTCACGATTACCAAGACTTTGCCACTAAGCATGAAAAATACCTATGACTCAATATTTAGTGAAAAAGTAGGATAAATATATATATAATTATATCTGTGCAAAGCATATAAAGAAGAAAGCAATGTTGGAAGAAAATACTTTTTTGAGATTGTGTTATTTCTATGATCACAATGTTATTTTGGACTAATTTATTAAAGAGCATGAAATGCAAAAAATATATAGCTTTTCTGATGCACTGTTAAGCAAAGAATTCTATTACTTGGCCCATCTCTCCACCACAGCACTTGCTTTTTCATAATGATGAACATGAGGCTTTAAAGTACATTTTGAGTGATTAAAGAAAATATAATACTTTACTTCCTCCTAATTTCTGTGCTAAGTATATTTTATTGTGGTTTAATTTTTCATAATCAGCGATCTAGGAATGGAAATAAGTAGGGTAATAATCTGTTAACCAGAATATTTGATTAACTAAAACACATCATTTCCCGATACCTTCGGTAAGGAAGTTATTTATAGGCAAAAATAAATAAATTAAACCTCAACTCCAAACTGCTTTTTGTTACTCTGCAGTGTCTTAGAGGATATTGGTTACTAAATTAGAATCCCGCCAAGTTATCTCTAGAGCACAGAAATCTGCCTCTTCATTTCATTTCCCAGTAATAGACAATTGTTAAGTGCCTGCTCTTTTCCTGTCATTGGATATTGGGAACTAGGAATTGTTAAAAATATTCAATATTTTTTTTCTCTGAACGTATATCAGTTCATTCAAAACATCCAGTTTTTGTAAAAGACTATAGCAAAGATTATAAGATGCAATGTTGGATTAAATATAGCTTTTGTGGAGAAAAAGAAATAATGATATTAAATACGTGTATTGAAAATTTTAGTCACGTGCCAATTTTAGAAAATTAAAATGTTAAATGTGCCTTAAGATCAAGGATATATGCTACATCTTTTGGAAGAGCTTCAAAAATTTACCTGCAGGTGATTCACCTATAATGATGTCCAGCACAGACCCTGGGCTGACAATGGGAGGCAGCAGTGGCAGGGAGCAGGGTTGGTAAAGAGGGGTCTATTCCATCCTGATGTAGATTTTTCATCAATGTGTGGTGAAATGGAAAAAAATAAAATAAAATAAAAGGAAATTGTGAACTTTCTTTAACAATAAACTTTTTCAATTAAGAGTAAAATGTCCTTTTTTTTTGTGAACTGATGATTATTGTAAGGTAGGCTTCTGTTACTGTTTTAATGTTCTTGGCAAAATAAAACATTAGTAATCTTAAGGTGGCCTTCTAAGTATTTTTGCAAGTTTTTAAATGCATTGAATTCAACAAGTATAAGTGGTCAGGTGGGAATAAAGGTGGACTTACTGTCAAAAGGACAGGGGGTTGATTTAGCAACTAATGGCTCTGTGTTCTTAAACATGTCTGACTCTACATTCTTTCATTAATAAAATAGGTCCAGTACCAAGAGCAGAGGCAATGCTGCATTAAAGACATAACATTTGTCTTTCTCACATATGTTCCTGTTCTGTAACTGCCACTGTTTACTTTGGGTGATTGTGTTTTGTTACTTGTATTGTTTAATTCCAGTTTTCTCTAAGTCATTTGATTAAAAGTGTTAATTAGCCAATCTGGGCTAGCTTTCCTTGAAACCTCAGTTCCTTTTGTACCCTGATGAAATCCTCAAAGTGTTTTCATGATCCTTTTGCAAAGATTCTATATCAGAAGATATTATCTTGTCATTTTCTTATGTCATCTGAACCTCTTACCAGCCTTTATTCTAGAAGTAAGAAATTTTCCTGAGCACACGGTCTTTGAACTTTTTCTCTTCTCTTAGAGTGTACACTTAGAGGCTTTTCCATAAGTGATATCAGCCACCATAAATATTTGGTAAGATATGCTTTGGCCCGTGTATAGGGTTTATGCTATCTTGTTTAGATTGAATTTCTATGGTATCTTGTGTTGTTCATTGTTGTTTCACTCTGTTTGGAAATTGATGTTATTTGTCATTCAACTCTTTGAGTGACACATCAATATAGCAATCTTTGAATGACAATCAACATGGGTTACAGAGTGAACATACAGTACAGAAACCATTAAGTCCTCAAGTCTGCAAATCATGATTAGTTCAGCAAGAATCCAGGACCCTGAAGGAAACATGAAGAGAAAAAAATCCCTTCAAAATTGAAGGAGTAATAATTACCTCTGTATAGCTCTAATCAAAAGGCTCTTACTCTAGGAAACATTAGATTAAAAGATGGAAGTCAGTGAGTTCAATATTATTTTTATTGGAATAAATTTCCAGGTAGAATGTCAATTTATTTTTGAGTATGCAATATTGCCAAATCTAAAATTTTCATGTATAGTGCTTTTAAATTTGATCTCTTGGCTTGTCAAGAATTCTTATACTACTCTTCTAAAAGGAGATATCTACCTAATAATGGAAGCATTTATCTCAAATTCTATACTTAAATTACTACTTTGAATGAGTGCTGAAATTAATCTAATCTCTAGTTTATATAGCTTATAATTTTTTTATTTTGACAATATGATTTCATATGCTATGATTAGTTCAGGGATTTTGCGGGTGTAATGTACAAGATAAGCTGGTTGAAGTTTTTTGACTTATCAAAGCCATATTTTGAAGAGTAAGAAAATGCAGCTTGCTTGACATCTCCATAATAATTTTCACAATTTTCTGAGCTGTTTGATAAGTTCCTATTTGTCTTTAAAATAAAAGGATTATAGGGAGAATGACCTCGGACCTTCAAGGTATTTAAAAAATCTTTTGTGAACAAATAGTATTTAAACTAGAGGGGGAAAAATGATATCTTTTGGATTTTTAGGTCATATAGTACTTCTACTCCAAATCTAGTGAAATCTTGGCTCTAAGGGACACTTTGACATCATTCTTACTCTCTCTGAATTAGGATTTAAATATTTATACATTTTTTTCCATCTGCAAGAGGAACTGTAAGACTTCTCTGAATGATAGGTTAAGCAAAGGTTATGATGTTACAGATTAGAACTAAATAGGACACTGATACTGAGAAACTGGAATCCTGTTAGTTAGACTAATAATGAATCAAGTCAATGAGACAAAGGGTCCCTCAAGGTGAGGTTTGCTGAAGTCTGAATATAAATGGCCATATTATTATTAATACATCCATTCATAAAACATACTGTAATACTAGTTTATGTCATGGAAAAAAGAGGAAGTATGCATCAGTGTGAAAATGTGAATAAAAGAGAACTAATCATACTTCTCAATTTCAAGAAAGTTTAATGAAGGAGTAAATAAGTTTGCCTAATTTAAAATGTATTTCCCCCTATTTTTTCATACTGAATAAGAGTTTGCATTTTTTAAATATTCATTGGGGACAGTCTTATCAGCTTGGTTTAAAATAAAGCATTAAAAAAAGGTCTAACAATTTCCAGGATCCACTTGGAGCATTAAATTGTAATATATCCTTTTTAAAAAATAAACAATCCTCATTGTCCTAGCACATTTCTGCCTATATATGTTGAGGGACTGAAATAAAGATTATGGTGATGTTTTCATCCCTCTATGCAAAGTTTTTATCCTTGCTCCTAAGAATAAGTAAAAATGGGCTGTTTTGCTAGTCTGTAATTTTGAAGATGTACAAAATGAAATTTGAATATTTTAACAAATTTAAATCTGTCATTAAAAATTTGTATAATATTTAGAAGATTATGTCTTTGTGCAATTAATCTTCATAGAAATGACATCCACTGATCAAAGGTATTAGAAGTTAAAGGTCTTCTACTAATTTTGGAACTGAAGAAAAAAGCTGGAAGTTGAAATGACCAACTTCACCTTAAATGTATTGAGTGAAATGATTTTATATGAAGCTTAAAATAAAAACAAACCTGCTTTGCCCCCAAATTTGGTTATCTTTCTCTGCAATGTTATAAGAAGTCATACTGTGCTGAGAATGATATTCTTGCAGTAACATTTAATGTTGTTTATTGAAACTTTAAGTTTAAAAATTGAATTAGATTCACATTGTTCTGCTTTAGCAAACTTTATCTTGACTGTGATACCAATAAAATTTCTACAAATACTCATTTATACTTTCTGATGTTTTAGTAGATAAGCCAGGACACACATTAATTTTAATACAGTACATATCAAGTTGTTGGTCTCATTCTTTCCGAGACAAAAGAATTTAGATATGTTTAATCTCAATGAGGAGTTGCATATGAATCAACACTGTAGTTGAGTTAAGCAATATAAATATTAAACATATATTTATTTTGTACCTGTTTTGAACCTGGTTCTGTGTCAAGCAATAGGAATAATAATAATGATGTGTTAAGCAAACAAATTTGCTGTCTTCATGGAGCATACTATCTAATATTATTATCAGAAGCTTTATTAGTCATAATAATCTGTTCTGAAGTAAGTAAAAAATGTTGCAAACTCTTTTGCAACCAAGGATCATTTTATTTCTACCTCTTCAATGCCTTGCTCGAAAGTCTTTATATTTTGAAAGTTTGCTGATAAATCAGACTCTGCATGTTAAGAAATAAAATTTCCCATTTAAAAGTTAGCAAAATATGCATACTGCTGATAATCAAATTTCCAATTCCATTAACGTAACTATTTTTACATATTGAATTAAATTGATGAAGCATTTTCTTGAGCAAACATGTTTTAAGCATTTTGGAATTGTTCATATCTTCTGGGGATCCCCCAGATTGGACACTGTGCGATTGCTGATTTGCTTATATGTTTTTAGGTTCTTTGTTGGATTGGCCTTGGGCCTTAACAATCAATGCATTTAGAACGCTCAAAACTTTGTTTTAGAAATGTGGTTTCTCTTTCCTTAAATCACTTTTACTCCTCAGTCATCCCCATTTTGGCATCTGACTCAAATATTTTAGACACAATTCAGTCTAAAACTGCTTCAAGGTTTGATACATTTAACAACCCTAACTTCTTGAAAATCCCTCTGTATTTGAATCTTATGGAATCATTTTCTCCTCCTCTTTCTGTTCTTTTATTATTCCTTACTCTTATTCCTTGAACATAAATGATATTTTATCATATATCAAAGACCCATTGTTGACCTATTTCTTTTCGTGACTTTAGTAACTCTCCTTTGCACTTATGGCATCAAACACAATTTACAATCTAAAGGACCCCCATATGTACATTTCCCATGCTCCTGGTTTCAGAGCCATATTCCTCATTGCTTGTTGGGCATATTCATATAGATAATTTGCAGATGCTGACCTAAACTCTCTTGCACTGAAATTCTCTACTTCCCATAAACATATCTGAACATGCACATAGAGTCAAAACTTGTTTTATTCAGTATTCTTAATCTTTCTTATAGAAATTAGCATTAGTAAATTGTACTTGATTAATCATTCTTCCTAACTTCTAGACCCATTTCACCATAGTCTAGCCAGAACTTCTTTTGTCTCTACCACCTCCTTTACTTCCTCTAATTTAGTTCATCTCATTCCTTCATTTCACAAAATAACTTGGACTCTGTATTAATTTGTTAGCAGTGCTATAACAAGGTACTACAAACTGGTTGGCTAAAATAACAGAGACTTATTGTCTCACAGTTCTGGAGGCAAGAGGTATGAAATCAAGGTATCAGCAGAGTTGGTTCCTTTTGAGACCTCTGATGGTGATCATCTCTCTATATCTCTTCTTTTCATTTTCTCTCTATGTGTGTTTGTTGCTGTGTCACAATTTCCTCTTTTTATAAGGACACTAGTCATATTGTATTACACAAATGGATTGTCATTAGGCTCACCTATAAGGCCATATCTGAGATACTGAGGGTTAGAACACTAACATATATTTTGGTCGGGGGACAGAATTCAACACATAACAAGCTACCAATATGTGTCAGGCACTGTTTTAGACACTGAAGTTACCATGCAGAGGAAAAGATATCTACCTCGTGGACCTTAAAATCTATGGGTGGAAAAAGATGACAAATTATCCTTAAAAAATGAACAAAATAATTAAAGCCGGTGTTAAGTACTGTGGTTAAAATAAAACAGGGCAATATTGTTTCTTTTTTTAGACTTTTATAATAACTTCCTACCTCTTTTTGTCACCCTCCACTGTATCTGTTCTCTCTGTAATATTGCCTTTGTAGTTCAGCAATAGCATTTAGAACTTTGTGCTATAAGGGCTCATGTTTGTATCTCCAGCACATAGCATAAGGCCTGACACACAATAAATGTTCATTAAGTGTTTGTTAAGTGAATTCATCTTTTTTTCACTACTCTACCATGTGCAGCAAACCCAAATAGTAACAAAAATCATGAAAGCGATACTCTTTAAGGGGTGATAGTTTTTTCGCTTGCCCACTACAAATAGAATGGTTAATAAGGAGGAGTCCATCTGGTTTAGATAACTATCTGTAAACACAACTTAAAGGATTCATTAGTTCAGGGCTTTATGATGATAAGAGAAGCATTAAATACACATTACAGAATAAAAACAATAGAATAATGGTAGTTACCTGTAGAGTGTCTTGTTTATAAAATTAATATACTCTCAAGTTTTGATAGAATTGGCTATGCTTTCCCCATTAGGGATCGGTGGAAAATCTGTAGCCATGCGTGCCTTAGTCAAAGTTGTCTGTTCTGTAGCCTAGCCCTTATTTTTCTTCTTGGGTAGTTCTGGTACTGATGACCATCTTTAGCATGTCACACAATTTGGCCTTGCTGTGTCAATTATAAAACATTCTCAGAATTTGCTTATTTATTTGCTTAACGTTTACTTTTGGCACATGATTTATATCCATGATATTTCTGAGTAGTCTCTGTTTCTTTTTAGTAAGAGCAGTATGTTTTTGATCAGGACAGGCTTTGGTAACTTCTTTGCTCTGTCCTTACATGACCTTTACTAGATGATGGGCGGGATATAATTAGCCTCGCAGAAAAAATAACAAAAGGAACTTCCACATAAGAGTTAAGCTGAAAGGGACAATCCCATTGGGCAGAAATATAAATTCTGTGGTAATGTTTGAGCCTGCTTAAGTGTCATAGGACCTCTTTGTGCAAGTGTTGCCTGGTTTCTCACAGGGTGACAACTACTTTTCCTCCTCACAATATTACTGAAGGAAAGATGAGAAAGCACTTACAAAGGTGAACTGTCATGTAAATGTAAACAATAATACAATACAGAGCTTGATTTAAATTTCTGCCCTAAGAGACTGCGTCTCTTTGATTGCACTGATTATATATATTTCTTTTTCATCTTTTGCTAACCTTATTTCTGAATCTATTTTGATGCACAAATGGGAATGGATAGCTGGAAACCAGAGCAGAAATGTGACTTGAAAGTTGGGGCACTAAGCTGGCCAGAAGAAGCTGATGTAATGAAGAACAGGGAGAGAGGGAAATTGTGAGAGATTAGAATAAAACGTGTATTAGAAAAACCCTGGAGGTTTGTAGGATAATGGGGTCTGAGGTGGCTGTGGTTTACAAAACAAATGGGTCTTGGAAAAAGATATTTGACCAATGTGTTTGTAAGCTAAAAATTGGATCCCCCTTAATGTTCTTTAAAAACCTGAAATAAATATTAGATTTCCTTTTTAATTATTTGCCAAATGGATTTTGCTTCCTTGAATTCTAGTCTATGCATTGACTGGATAATGTGGGGGTCACATTTTAGGTTTCAGTTATAAATATAAAAGTAAATAAAGAATAAGTCTTTTCCTAAGAATCTGGATACAGAGTGCCTGTCATTTGAATTTTTCAGTTTCAAACTTAACTACATTACTCACTCTAAGAGTTGGTCAAAGATTTGGATAGTAAATGAAGTAGAATAGGAAATACTGATATTAAAATTTCAAGAGTAACTGGTATTTCCATCATTTCTATTTAATAGAAGGACTGAGTAAAGAAATATCTATATGTGAATTCGAGGCTTCAGGAGGTAACAT
>NW_006436298.1:32841993-32847463 GCF_000325575.1 Pteropus alecto | reverse complement strand
ATTCCTGCTTCTGGGTCACTGGGGAGTCATTTAGTAAATTGCTCCTCCAGCACTCTTACTGGAGTTGCCAGATTTCTATGAATTTAGGATTGGAGTCAGACAACAAGTCTTAAAATGTATTCCAATTATTAGCCACAATGGTGCATCTGGTGAGCGCTTGTGAAGAGTAGGTACATCTGCGCTGAATGCCACCTATGAAAATCAACCTTCTTTTACCAGCTGTGTCTGCAGGAATAATTTCTAATGCACAGAAGTCCTCCAGTCTCACTTTCAATCCAAAGATCAGTCACTGACTGTGACTTTTAAGTAGCAGTGCCTTTCGCGAGCCAGAACTATGGATGTGTCTACGAAATATGGTGTGAATTGCAAATGCGTCTGCATTGCGTAAACAGATGGGTGCTGAAGAGTCTTTCACCCTTAAGTCATTCTCCTCTCAGACTTTCGAAAGACTCCAAATTCCCACCATTACTCCCTTTTGGGGAAAACCAGTTTTGGCCACTGATAAATGTAATTAAATGTTTAATTTAATTAACACTGGAGCAGTGACACATTTGGGCATTTTTATTAGGGTTGTCTCAATCTGAATTAGTGTACCAAATTAGCTGGTATAAATCAAGATCTTCAAGAAATGAGGAGGGAGCAATGTGTGAGAAAGGAGGGGGCGGGGCGAGCACAAGGGTTAAATGGGAGGGAGAGAGAAAGGAAATCATAGAAAGAATAGTGTGGGGAGTTAGTGAGGAGGCCATGAGGAAAAAATTTGATCTATGATCAATCATATCCTGAACAAGTGACCCAGAAAAAAAATCCAGCTAATTTTTTTCTTTTAAATGAATTACATGGGGATTCTCTTATTATATTACTGCAAAGAGTTTTAACCTAAACTTTTGTATTGATGATAATTAGGTTATTTCAACAAAACAAGAAACAAAAACAATAGCAAAAAGTTTTTTTTTTATTTCATACTTGGTACACTTAGAGGTGAATTTTAAAGAATTTATTTCAGTAATTGTTTACATTTGTAAAATATATCTGAAACTAGTTCTGATATTTTCATGGAGTGAGTGGTAAAACAAAACATTTATCTGTTTTATTCATACAGAGTTTTTTATTGATACAGAAGTGCAATGTAATGTTCAGCTCTTGTATTTCTATTGAAAATAGCATCTTAGGATGCATGGAAAGAAGACCCTAAGCATTTTATTTAATCTGATCTGAAATCCATATGCTGTCATTTAGAGAGATCAAGTATAAGAACGTGGCGGGTATAAAATGTGCTCCGCATGGTCCCCTTTAGAAAGATGCCTCCAATGTGAGTTTTCACAAGTTCCACAAAACATATTTTCACACCAAATTTGATACAGATATGTATTACAAAATCTCCCTATTGCCATTTGAATATAGAATGGAAAAGTTTCCCTTGAGTTTGCAAGAGTGTTTTCAAGTATAGATAGGTAAAGAATAAGCTATATTAACATCTGCCACTTGAAACCACATTGTGGTATTTAAATTCTCAAAGAGATTATAGTAAAGAATATATCTTTCTTTCATATAAATTCAAGGGAACTTTACATATATAAAAGAGAGTCTCTAATGGGTTCTCATTAATTTCCAAATTAAAAACGATTTCTACCACATGTAGAGTGCTATAATCTCTGGTGAATGGGATTGGGGTTGGGAGGGTGGGAAGTAGAACTGAATGGGTCCTGTCTCAATGCATGCATTTGCTCAAGTTGTGTAGTTGTCAAGAGAGCTGTGTCTATGAGGCCATCAGTCACATGAGCGCATACTTTAACTCATAGGAGAGTGTGTGGGCATCTGTATAGAATGCAGTGCCTGGTGATTCTGGGCTTTTCAGTCGAGTTCTGGGGTAGTGGAGGAAAGCTCAGCCTGGCACATGTGTTCATACACACACTCAGGAGAGCACACAAAACATGTCCTCAATGGCGTAGAGATGTTGGCAAGCATGTTCCTTTTATAAACCATAACTCGGGCATCACCTAAACATGTATGTCACTAAGGCTGTGTGAGAAAGCACTAATTTAAATGTTTCCTTTTCATTTTGAGAAAGGTGTACCTATTTTAAATTTACACAAATGTACCTTACAAGGCAGTGGTGGTTCTGGGTAAATGAGGGACATTTTACTCTAAGTTATACACTTCTGGATTGCTTGCTTTCTATTTTAAAAAGCATTTTCACTTTGTATTTTTTATATTTAAATGACAAGAAATTTACATAAGTAAAAAACAAAGTTGATTCTCTAGAAGGCATACCATAATGCCAAAATACTGCCACACATTTAGGATATCTTTCTGGAAATCCTGAAATGATGTGCCTTACTATGCCACAATAGAAGTCTGCTTTGTGATGAAATGGCTTTGTTTGAACAGTGTGCAGATGACTGCAGCTTGCTTGTATATGTAAGCCATACTATGTCATGGGGTTCTAAAAGATGTGAAAATAACTACAGTGTCTCATTGTTACCAGATTGACTTAAGCCATTCAGAGTTGAGTGTTTATAGGGAGGCAAAGCATGTGATTGTGTTATGCATGGGCAGGTGCCTGTGAAATCACAGAGCTCTCTAAGGCATACTGGTGGAGAGGTACATCTGTTGCAGTGTCTAAGGTTTCTCCAATTACATCTTGGTTAAATAGTCAGTCATTCAGCAAGTATTAATTTAGCATTCACCAGATATCAGGGGAAGATGAACTCGCTGGCCTTGATCCAGATCTTTTGACTGGGCTTACACGCAGTGTATTTCCCACTATTGTCAGTAACGGCGTTTACCTCAAGATGGCCAGATGAACATGCTGTCCAACCAGCCAGCTACTACCTTCTTCACAGCAAGTCATCTCTAGTTCAGTGCTAGGCCCAAGTCATAGGTATATGAAACCGAGGAATATGGATTCAGTGTGGCCTTAAATGGATTCTCAGGATATTTATGTACTGCAACAATTAGGCATTTCGATCTATTGTGAAACTGCTTGTTCTGGGAATGCAAGTTTCTAAAAGTTTTGGGTAGTTAAGGCTAGCCTTTATTATCTTACGCAAAGGTTTGTGGTTTTAACTACATCATATTAACATGTGTGGATATTATTATAAAAATCACACATAATAGAAAAAAAAGAAAAATAATCAGAGATGCCATTTCTAAGAGATAAGAGCAGTTAATAATTTAATGTGTATGTAGTCTTTCAGACTTTTACTCATGCAAATCTTTATGAAATATATTTTCTAAAAATGAGGTTATGAAATACATGCTGACCTGTAACCTGTCTTTATACCTAATAAAACATAGTGGAAGTCAGACTGATATATATTTCTACATCATCTTCTCATCTGTATGATAGTACATCTGTGTTTGTCTTTGGAATATCTTTAACGCTTACATTTCTCCAACATTGACGTTACTCTTTAACAGGAATCAATTGTACTTACACTTTGCTAGCTATTGGAAATCCATAATCCTGGTTTATATAGTAATACAAAGTGCTAAGTTTTACTTGTCAGGTTATTCCTGAGGCTAAATTCCTTTGTAACCTCTGAGATAAAATGCTCTAGAACTTGACTTTATGTGCTGGGCAGACTCCATATAATTTTTATACTAAAATGGTTTATGTGTATTTTTTAAGTACTGCAGAGCTGCCTTTTCTATCTGAATTTCACGTTTGGTTTTGTAAGAAACAAAGGGCTGTGTCTACTGTCCACTTGGGCATATTCTCTCCCCACAGTCCCCAGCTTGGCCACCTCCTCTCTCACATGCTGAGCAGTGCCGGCCCCTGGAGCACTGTGGTTCTTTCAGGGTAGCTTGCTTCTGTTGAGACTTGGTGTGCAGCAGGTTCAGATTGCCCTGGGCTCACAATTTCTTTTTAATCAGTAGCTGGTATAACTCTAAATAGTCATTCTTTTGCTTTTTAATAAGTTAAATGGGAATGCAATTTAACTTTGCAGAAGCAGTAACACCGGTCTATTCCCAAGGTACTTAGTTCTAAAGGACTGAGTTGAGAACACTTTTCCTGTGATCCTGTGGAGCTGTTCATACGGTGAGAGTAGACATTCACATTATGGAATTTACCTTTGCTTGTATTAGGATTGGCAAAAACCTTATGTAAATAGGCAGGTTTCCTGAACCCAACCTTTGAATCTTCAGATAAATGACTACTCCATGTCTTACTGCTGTTAGAAAAGCAATTAGTAAGATTGCTCCGAGCATGTGTGGCTCAGAGTCCACCGACTGACTTTCTCTTGGATCTGGAGGTTCCTGGTCTCAAATGACCTGCAGTGATTATATTCTGCCCATATTCTTTAGTCTCTCTCTCTCTTTCTCTCTCTCCCTCTCTCTGACTCTCTCTTTTTCTCCATACACACACACACACACACACACACACACACACACATTCCATATATTGAACTTTAAGCATATGATTAAGATTATACACCTTTAATATGTTAGGCATTATACTACATACCTTTCATATATAATCTAATATACAATCTAATTTAACCCCACAATCTTTGATGGATTCATATCATACTTAGAAAAAATCTAAACTCTATAGCAGAGTCCACAAAGTTCTACATGATCTAACCCTTACCTATCTTAACAGCCTAAATTCTTACCAGTCTCTCCTTTGCTCACTTCAATATTATCCATTTATATTCTAAGTGTTTGCTATGCTTTATGCAATACTTTAAGTGTGTTTGTTCTCACAGTAACCTATAAAGTAAGTGTTATTATCAGTCCAATATTACAGATAAGAACATTGTGGTACAGAGAGGTCCATAGCCAGTAAATTATGAGGCTGGGATTCAAAACTAGGCATATAATCCCCAAAGGATGAATTCTTAATCATAACACTATGTAACATTATGTTATTCTTCAGCAGCATTACTAAAAAATGACAAAAGCAAAGGCCTCCAGATCTGAAGTGGTAAATGCATGTGGAGCCCTAAAGAACATTTTGGGTTGCTAGTTGATATAGAAGTGACTGTCCTTCCAGTGGTCAAGTGAATGTTGACTTTGGCAAAGGAAAAGAGGACATGGCTTTAATTAGTTCCTTTCTGCATGACTATCCCCCTATTTACAGTTCATTTCACATTTGAACATTTAGATGAATGACAGCCTGAATAACATATCATGAGATTGGAAGATTTCTTTTCTACCATCCCCAAAATACCTAGCCAGCAATAATTATGATCATGTGTACATTATTAATTTGTTATTCAGGCTGCTTGGTGCTACATTTATGCAATGGGTAGGCTAATCAAACATTTAGTACATTAACAAATCAAGTGTAGTATAAGAAAATAAGAAAAATAAGAAATAAAAATAAAAATTAAAAAGTTTATTTGAAGTAAAGTTACCCTCAAATGGAGCATTAAAGTCATCATTGTGAAGAACTCTAAACCTTTTTGAATATCTATACACTTATTTACACTGTGTGAGTATGTGTGTACATATGAGATATTAT
>NW_006436298.1:32813383-32841952 GCF_000325575.1 Pteropus alecto | reverse complement strand
GAGGTTCGAGGAAGAAAAGATGAGATGGAATCACTGGTGAAGAAGTGGCATATGTAAGTGGTGGTCATGTCCCTGATGAAATAGGATTTTGCCAATAAATTTATCTGTTTCAAGATACCCCAAGGGAAGACAGTGTTTGATATTATATGAAACCCTCCAAAATGGGAAGCTATTATGGTGATACATATGACTTATAACTTGCTTCAGCATGTTTCTCAAATACTCTACTTATGTTAACATTAAACTTAGATTAAATAATATAACAAGAGTGTCTAAATTTAAATGAGTTTAAGATAGTGGTTAGAACAATGTGTAAAGTTAAAGACATCTAGAGGGTCTTTTCATAAAAGGAAAAGCATTTATTAAATTTGCCAAGAAAATCTATTTTACACATATTACACAGAGTATAATATGACAGTAGAATTCATCTACCTTTATTAGTAATGAGCTAGATTTAGAACCGTTGCTGTAGGTTTGATGTAATATAGTTCAGAAAGCTGAATAAACCAATTTCTTTCTTTTAGTGGCCTGCCTGAAAATCTCTCAGCTAGGTTCCAATTGACAAGGGCTTTCTGGAGAACTCGTATGTTTAAAAGTTTGGGGGTAACTATTGACACAAACTCACTTTTTAAAAACTTACAAGGTAGAGGAAAACCATCTAGGATTTCAAAAAATCCTCAACCAGATAAATTTTGTGCTAAATATGTTAGTATGTATATTATTACTTTATTTTGCAAAATTGAGATCATGGTATATGACCCATTTTGTTATCGATCAACTTTCTGTGTCATTAAATATTCTTCTTTATATCATTTTAATGGCTGCAGAGTATGCTGTTGTGTATGTCCCATATTTACTTAAGGTAGCACATATTGTTGGACCTTCAGTTGTTTTCCAAAGCTTTACTATTATAAATGTGCTTAAATAAACATTCCTATAGAAAATCTTAATAGATCTCTATTCTTATTTCCTAATGATGAATTTGCTCTACCCAAAATTACGTACACATTTAAGGATTTTGATCCTGACTTCTAAATTGAGCATCATGCTTTGGCATATTCTCTGATAACCAGGTACATTTTTTTTTTTTTGTCAACAGAGAACAAAATTTTGGGGACAGTGGCACAAAACTTAGGCCAGAATGAAAGTTAAAGGGAGTGTAGAGAAATCAAAGTCTTTTTAGTGACATTGACCTACTTAGTAGAAGCTGTAATAATAAAGCTGTTACCAATTCTTAAGTATTCACTATGTAGAAAGCACTATGTTAAGTACTTCACATATATTATCCCATTTACTTTTTATCTCAACCCTCTGGAACATAATTATTTCTTTTGCATCACAGTGTGACTGAGATATTGAGGCACATGTAGGTTAACTGACCTACTACATGTCACACAACATTGTTTAACAAGAATTTGAACTCTGTTATGTTTGGCTGGAAAGAATATGCTCTTAACCAATACACACATTATTTTCTTGGTTATTGTAGAAGGACTTGGGCAGTGTAGACAGTGTATAGTACTGGAGGTCAGTTAGACTTGTGAGTGTGAAAGGGGACAAATGGGACACTGAGATACTTGGGGCTGCCAACAACGTAGTTTTGTACAAGACAATGTACGTTAGAGCCAGTCTTCAAAAACTGAATTTATAATCCATCAATTGGATTGCTTACTACCAACCATTGTGTCTATGCAGAATGTGTAGGCTGTAAAGTCATAAGCAAGTAACTGACTGTGTACTGATGCTGAGTTTACATCTTGGTGTAAATGAAATACAACACAAATGGAGGCCAAGAAGAGACACTTAAGCTTGTATCTATGTTCTGCAAGTCTTTTTTCTGAGGCGATGATTAGAATGTGTCACTTAATGAAAGGAGTGTTGGTTCCAGCTGGTATGTTATTGGCAACAGAAATGAATTCTTATCATAGTTGGTTTTATTATTAAGGTTGCTGATAAATGACATTTCATGTAACTTGCTAATAAGTGTATGAGTCTGGGAATTTTGCCATGGTTTCCCTAGCTTGGAGTTAAATAAATGTTCTTTTTTTCTCCTCCATCTTTTCCCAGCCCTCCGTCCCCACTCCCACCTCTGTCTCTGAATTATATATTGGATTTTTTGGAGAACGGCTTATGCTGCTGTTTTAATGACAAAATCTTGAGTTTAAATATAGTAAAATAAATATCCAGCTGCAATCACACACCTTTAAGAAAGTCATTTAGATTGAGTGGAACCTTGGCATGTAACAAAAATTTTACCCAAAGAACACATCATGTTTCTTTATCTGTTGCTACTTGATATGCTTAAAATATAAACCAGACACAGAAAATGAAAAATTACATGTCTTAAACTGTTTTTGGAGACACAACCTCCAGAAGATAATTTGTGTTCATTTAGTTTTAAACTTGTTAAATTGTAACTTGAAATGTACTATTAGTTTTGAGCATTTGCCAATAATCAAGTGCTTTAGTGGCCAATGTTTCACAAGTCTTTGAAACCTGCCTTTGAGTTCACTAATAATTTGATATCATTTGATGGCAATAGCCTTAAAAAGAAAAATACTTGTAAATATAAAAGAGTTTAATATGCACAGTTAATCTCATTGTGTGTGTGGACAAAACATGCTCTAAGGCAAATTGGTTTCTCCATGTGTTCTATCTTCTGGTGTTTTCATAAATGACGAATATGTTCATTTTGGTTGATTCTTTAAAAATGGATTATATAAATAAATTTTATATATATCTATAGCTATATATCTATATATATCTATATCTATCTATCTATCTATCTATCTATCTATCTATCTATCTATCTATCTATCTATATCATGCAATTAAATGATTGCCTGCCATGTGACTACCTTAACACGCCCTCGTCCCCTCATTTTTCTTTCCTGCAGTGACTGCGGGTCTATATTCTCCTATACAAACTATCTATCTCCTTCTTCAGAATTAGTGGAATCCATTTATCTAAATGAAGAGAGCTCATAATGTGCTGAGGGCTATAGTGCTCTACATGGCAATAAGGTATGAGCATGTTAGCTCAAGACCAGCAGCTACTCAGCCCAGGCAGCCATAAATGTTTTGGAGTTTTTCTGGGATCAGCTTTATGGACTAACTCTTAAGACAGTAATATTTATAAGAATAAGGTCTTTGTCTCTTTTGTTTCCTTCTTAATCATTGTACTTAGTACTGTGCCTGCAACTCAATATATATTTGTGGAAGAATTGTAATTTATATAACCTATGTAATTACAATGTTATCTTTTTGATTTTTCTAATTAATTATACATGCCCTAGTAACAGGAAGTTCAATTATCTTTATTTTAATGCCTTCCCTTGAACTTCTGATTTGTTTAGGAATTTCAGAAGCATATTTAATTAGGAGTGGGTGGGTAAAACATTGCTTTTAATAACAACTATGGTAAGAACAAGAGCAACTATAGTGATTGCCTTCTGCTGACTTGTACTGTGTAGAGAATGATCCCATACAATTCTAGGAACACTGGATTCCCTCTGCTGCTGCTCAGGGCACAGAGGTGCCTCACACTGTGAATTATAACTCCTTTTATTTCATATTTTTAATTTAACCATTTGTTCCTTAAGCAAAATCATTATACAGGACTGTCTAGACCTATAAGAATTCCATCATCAGCCACACAAAAAAGCCACCATACTGCCTAAGGAGCCCAGGTCTCCAGACCTATCTCCCAGTCTCCTCTAAGTGGGGTTTTCCTTTTGCATCTTCAGGGCCTTTCTCTGTCAGAGAACCCCTATCAGGGCATTGTGGTCCATATTTTGGTCTTCTTCATTTAGGTCACTGATATTAGTTCACCCTCTCTCTGAAGGCTTTGGGCTTCTGTAAATTGACTGATTACCATCTCTGTGTATACCTTGTATCCTGTCTCTTCCTTCATAAAGAAAAGAAGTCTAATATGCTCCAAAAAACCTTTTTTTTTTGTCACAGTGAGAAAGTCTGATCATTTTAAGGTGTCCACTTAGTAAGAAGTAAATTTAATCTCTACTTTTACAGCTGCCCTATTATAGAATGAATAGGAGGTTTCTGGTCAAGATGGCGGAATAGGTAAATACTGTGCTTACCTCTTCTCACAGCCACATCAAAATTACAACAAAACTACGGAACAATCACCATTGAGAATCACCTAAAGTCTAGCTGAACAGAAGTCCTACAACTAAGAAAATAGAGAAGAAGCCACCTCAAGACTGGTAGGCGGGGTGGAGACACAAAGCAAGCTGGTCCCACACCTATGCATGGCAGTTAAAATCAGGAGGACTATATAATCTGTGGAGGTTCCCTTTGAGGAGTAGGTGGTCTCAGCCCCACACCAAGCTCCCCAGACCAGGGTTTCAGTGCTGGGAAGAGAATGTCCCACGACTTCTGGGTATGGAAACCAGCAGAGATTGTGGCCGAGTGAGATGGAGGGCTGCTGGAGTACCAGGTGTTCCTCTTAAGGGCTCACACATGGACTTACTGATGGACTCACTAGCTCTGAGCTCCAGAGCTGGGGCAGTAGCTTGAAAGGCACCATGAACTTATGGGAAGGAACTGAATTGTCTGGCTTCAGAGTGAGGGCTGAAGGGGCAGCTTTCTTCCAGGCAGAGTGCTGGTAGAATACATTGTTTCCTTGTCGAGCTCTACCTCCCTCCCAGCATGCAGACATAGGCGGCCACCTTTTCTGAGTCTCCATTAAACTGGCTAACATCATTCACACCCTCCTGGTGATTCCCTGAGACCCCACCTCACCCAACTTAGGGGCCCACCGAAGCCACTTCCAGTGGCTTTTCCAGACAAATGGCCTGCCTTGGTTCATAGTGCAGATTTTTCTAAAATCTCTCAAAGTTTCACAAAACCCAAACAAGCAGCATCTGGCCTCAGAGTGCCCCATACCTCTTGCTAAACAGCCCCAAGCTTGGCAGTAGTGGCAGCTGACCTTAGTTTGTGGCTTGGCTTCTCAAGGCACTACTAAGCCCAGAATGGGTGATGGTCATCTGCGAATTCCTTGGTGTCTCATGCCAGGTGGCCCCAGGCAGGGCGCAAGCTGTGGCTGAACTCCACTTGTAGTAGGGTCCTTCCAAGGAGCACCGCCCAGCGCTGCATCCAAGGAAAACACATCCAAAGGGAAGACTGAGCAGACACAAGAGCTCAGCTAAAGTGAATCCTGCTCTATAGGGTCAGCTCCTGTACAATAGTCACCAGCCAGTTCTCACAACCAATCAACCCAAGAGTCCTCCCTCCCCTTGACATGCAAATAGCAACTAAGGCTCAACTACATCAATAGGGTACACACAATCCATTTAAAGAACATGCCTAGAGAACCCGGCGCAGGTGACCATGGAAACTGCACCACTGGGACCACAGGAAACCTACTACATAAAGCCATTCTACTAATACCAGGAGACATAGCAACCCTGCCTAACCCATAGAAACAAACAGAGGGAGCTAGCTAAAATGGGGAGACAAAGATACATTCCCCCTCACCAAAAAAAAAAACCAGAAAAAAGCTCCAGAAAAAGAACTAAACAAAATGGAATTAGCAATCTACCAGATGCAGAGTTCAAAACACTCATTATAAACATGTTCAATGAACTTAGAAGAGTGGATAAATTCAGTGAGAACTTACGCAAATAGATAGAAACCATAAAAAAGAACAAACCAGAAATGAAGAATATCATAATGGAAATGAAGAATATACTAAATGGAATCATGAGATTAGATAAAGAATAGGATTGAATCAACAATTTGAAAGACTCCGCAGTAAAAACACCTAATCAGAACAGCAAAAAAAATTTTTAAAACAATGAGGACAATTTAAGGAACTTGTGAAACAACAGCAAGCATAACAACATTCATATCATAGCAGTACCTGAAGGAGAATAAAGAGAACAAGGAATTGAAAACCTATTTGAAGAAATTATGATGGAAAACTTCCCTAACTTGCCAAATGAAATAAACAAGCTCAGGTAACACAGAGAGTCCCAAACAAGGTGAATCTAAAGAGGCCCACACCAAGATACATCATAATCAAAATGCCAAAGTTTAAAGACAAAGTGAGAATTTTAAAAGCAGCAAGAGAAAGGCAGTCAGCTACTTTTAAAGGACCTCCCATAAGACTGTCAGCTGCTTTCTCAACAGAAACTTTGCAGGCCAGAAGGGACTGGCATGAAATATTCAAAGTGATAAAAATCAAGGACCTGCAACAAAGATTACTCTACCCAGCAGAGCTGTCATTTAGAATCGAAGGATAGATAAAGAGCTTCCCAGAGAAGAAAAAGCTAGAGGAATTTATCACCACCAAGCCAATATTACAAGAAATGTTAAAGAGACAAGGAGGAGGAAGAGGAGGAGGAAAAAGGGCGGGGGGGCGGGGGGAAGGAGGAGGAAGAGGAAGAGGAGGAGGAGAAATAAAAAAATGTAAATAATAAAATGACAGAACTACACATCTAGCAATAATTAGTTTAAATGTAAGTGGATTAAATGCTTCAATCAAAAGACATAGGGTGGCTGAATGGAAAAAACCCCAAAACCCTTACATATGCTGCCTATAAAGGACTCACTTCAGATTGAAAGACACACTCAGAGGCTAAAATAAAAGAATGGAAAAAGGTATTTCATGAAAATGGAAACAACAAAAAGCTGGAGTAGCAATACTTAACACTAGAAAAAATAGATTTTAAAACAAAGGCTATAACAAGAGACAAAGAAGGATCCAGTAATCCCACTTCTGGATATTTATTTGAAGAAGCCCAAAACATTACTTTGGAGGAAGATGTGAATCCATACGTTCATTGAAGCATTGTTTACAATAGCCAAGATATATGTAAGAGACAATCTTGGTGTCCATCAATGGATAAATGGATGTAGAAGAGGTATGACATATATACAATGAAATATTACTCAACCATAAAAGGAGAATGAAATCTTGCCAACTGTAACAGTGTGGATGGTCCTAGAGGGTACTGTGTTGAGTGGAGTAAGTCAGACAGAGGAAGACAAATGCCATATCATTTCATTTACATGTAGAATCGGAGAGCAAAACAAACAAAACAGAAACAAACTCATAGATACAGAGAACATTTTTATGGTTGACAGATGGGAGGCGGGTTGTGAGGAGTGGGTGAAAAAGGGGAAGGGATTAAGAAGTACAAATTGGTAGTTACAAAATAACTATGGGGATCTAAAGTATAGCATAAGGAATATAGTCAATAATATTGTAATAACTATGTATAGTGTCAGAAGGGTACTAGATTTATTGGGGGTGATACTCTGTGAGTTATATAGATGTCTATCACTATGTTGTAATCTGAAACTAATATAATATTGTATGCCAACTATAACTGAAAAAAATTAGATTGAATAGGATATTTAAGATATTTAAGCAGGATCTTGGGGGAAGGTACACCTTTTTGTAAAATTTTACTAAAACGTTCAGAATATGTTAGTGTACATATGTTACAAAGAGACACATATTTGGAAAGTGAACACCCTTTCTTTAAGATCTGCATCCTGTCACCTCCAGGATGTGTATTTTCTTCCTTATTAGCATCATGTATGTGTATTTTCTTTCTTATTAGCATCATCTTCTTTAGTTATCATTTTCTCCTTTACCCTCACGTTCTGTATGCCTCTTCAATTGACCCTGAGCATTAGCAATCTAATATCATAGCTGTCTTCTTTTGTGAATTTCCTGTGTCTGCAACTTGACTTTAAGCATCAAGAGTCAGGGGCTCCCTCATGCACCCTTTCTGCTGTATTCTTATAACTCCTTTCCTGCACCAGGAATTACTGAATATGTGTTTGTTAATAGTGACTTTGGTGGCACTGTTTCAGCATATAGGCTGAAAGAGAGGCTTCATCAGCGAGAGTATGCTGAGAGCCTGGAGGTAGATTCATAGAGAGCTTCTCCAGGATTGATAGGGACTTGGGGAAACTTTTGCACTGACCTGGAAACCATCTCTTCATTTTAAGGATGCGGAAGAGAACCTTTAGCCTTGTTTGTTCTGTAATCTGAATAGTGCTCACATTAGTTGAAATTTAGTAAGTGGATAATAGAAAATGTTTGCTCTTAAAGTATAGTCTGTTGATCAAGAGCATTAGCATCATCTGGGAACTTGTTAAAAAAGGAAAATCTTAGGCCCGGACTAAATCTATTGAACCAGCCTCTGAATTTTAGCAAGATCCCTGGTTTTTCCCATGTATGCTAAAGTTGGAGGAACAGTGATCTAAACATCTTACATTCTTTAATTACTTTGGCCACTTATACATAGTTACTGGTCCTCCTTTATGCCTGATATTTGGAGATTGATTTGTAAGCTATCTTCAGTAGAAATGCTTTCTACATGTCTTTTATACACAGTATGTTCATTTTTCTAAGGATTCACCAGGATAAAAAAAGAAAAATGAAATGCAATATAGCTCAAATAATATGAAAGACAATTATTGCTGCTTGTACTGTGTTTCATTCTAGAATTCAATATGTTACTCAAAAGGTCAAAGAATATATCTAATACATTCCCCAATGTTCTGAGGAATGTTAATGAAACTGTCCAGAAACCAATTTGAATATTGTCTGCTGCCATTTAATCAAAGAAACTTAGATAAGGTAACACTTTGTGTAATGGGTAGGCAAACATTTTATATTAAAAATTCATTAGCTGTTCAAATTAACCAAATGTCTTTATTCATGTTTTTAGCATAAATTTAACTTTTTTATTTCTATAATGATTTCCCCCAGAAAGGTGAAGTTGGGGTTTCTCATTAACTAAGGAACTGATTCTGAAGTTGTTATCCAAAAAATCTTCCACATTGTACAGTTCCCAAAGAAATAACATTATTCCATCACATTCAGAAAAATTTCTCTTAAAACATGATGTATTATAGAGTAAGATTTCTAAAAGCAAATTGAATTTATAAGCAGGATAATAAAACTAGTCATGAAATATTGTCATCCTCTCAAATAATTTTTAAACTTCTTACTATAGTACAAGTTAAACCTATGATGCCTATCCTCTGGAAGAGTGTACCTGAATGCAAAATTTTTCTGATTATATAAATTGAAGGACTACCATCTCCTAAAATCCTGCTATCTCCTTTCCCTTAAAAAAAAACAAAAACCCACCATTTACAGTGAATTCATTTTCTAAAGTTGGAATGTGTAGATCAAAAGGATGTTTTAAAAGTAGATGCCATTCCTAAAAAGATTCAACTTTATTTTCAGTAAATAAAGCTTAAAATAATTTCTAAAAAAACGATTGAGTTTATTATGAAGTTTGGATAAGTTTTCATTCTCAGTGCTCTCAGTGGCCAGATAATTTCATAGCTATTGATGTTTTCCCAATGAATATAAATTTTGTGTGGTTGTTTAATTGTTTAGAGAGGTTTTGTTATGGTGAATCCTAACAAAAAAATAATTGGGTCATTTAAAAAATTAATTTATTCACTCATTAGTATGTTTATGCTATATATCAGACACTATATAATTAGAAATTATTAGGTCAAATGTGATACCCTACTTTTTAAAAGGACTTACTGATATGTAATCTCAAATTGTCTCCAGAAATGTTTCAAGAAAATCTCCTACCATCAGAATATGAGGGACCCTAACTTTCAGAATTATCACTAATGAGGGTTTGAAAGATAAAAACATTCTATCTCATTGTTGTTTATATTGCCGTAAAATATTTTTATACCATTTTCATTATTAATATTTCTTTGTGTAGTATTGTGTTCTTTTCCTTTGCCATTTTTGGAGTAACATTATCTATTACTATAATAATTATTTCTTGTTATAATTATTTTCCTTAATTTGTAGTTGTTGTTTACTGTTTATTTTTATATATTATAATATATATATAATAAAATATATATTAATTTATTCAATAAATGCTTTTGTTTTTTGTTTTTGCTCTCTGAGATAAAGAGAAAACTCTGTAGACCAAGAACAGCAGAACCTGGTGCTGTTTACTTAGTCAAATTCTTTTTTTCTATCTTTAACTGAAAGGCAGACAAATATACCGAGCTCCAATTCCCAATTGATATATGGCATTTTTTTCATTATGACTCTAGTGAATTGAGGGGCACTTTCTCTTACCTTGTTGCTTGATCCTCTGAACCCAGGGACTATGTGCAAACCAGAAGTCTTGGCCTCTGCCTGCACCTAGAAAGTGTTGTTTGGAAGAAGCTCCAGGGTGGAACAAATGAAGCATTGCATCTTTATATCTATACTTCCTTAATGTTACATGTGAAGACTTTATTCTCTGAACAAATATGTAAAGGAGGTAAGGAGACATCGTTTTTACCACCTTAAAAATAGTGTCAATGCTGTTGATGGACATTGAAATTTTTATACTTTATTTGGAGCCTAAGTTTTTGAGTCAACTGAGGCAGCATTAAAATGTCCTATACTTCCATTAAGGCTAGTGGATATTAAACAAATTTAATAAGTGATATTCACTATGATAGTGATATGTTTTGAAAAGGAGAGCTATAGGGTATTATGAGATTAATTCTGAGCTTTAATTCCCATAATTGCTTAGCTTATTGGTCTTTGACCTCTAAATTATACAATGTGCCTTAATGAACATCTAAGAACTGTTGACATCCTTATTTAGTGTAATTATTATAATAAATCTGATATATGAAAGTTTTGCTGGAACAGAGTTTTAAAAATGTTTGATTCCAATTAATTATACCCTCTTTCTCATCATCTATGCAAAGTATTATTTTTCTAAAATATCTTCAAATAATTTATTTTAATGAAACCAATAGTAAAAAGGGAAAGCAATAAAGGCCTATTAAAAAGTGTCTTGAAAAGAGAATGTAGAGCCTTAAAAACTATTGACATGACACACCCATAGGGATCAATAACTTCAATAATATAAAGTAAAGGTTATATCTGGGAATTTTAGTTGGTATTTAAGGTAGCTAGAATTGCAGTAGAATTTTTATCATCATGTTCACTTTGATCATATATAATTCATATATTTTTGCTATTTCATTCTTATATGTTGTTAGTATTTTAAACATCAAATATTTGCAATTAGTTGCTTTTCTCATTTTAAACTTTTAAGTGCTGCTGTTGAGTCTATTTCCTGTCCCTATACATGACCAATTTTAAATCTCTGTGTTTGCCATCATTTTAGGGGACATATTGCCCAATTAGTTAAATATGAGTATAAAATATTATAATACTTTTCATGCTACCACAAGGATATTGTTTTCACTGACCTTTAGCACTATATGTTCAACAAAATAGTAGAAAGTCAGTGACTATTATGAATAAATTACCATTTTTTCATGGCTCCCCCTTCTAATTTAAAAGCTATACTAATAAATATAAACTAAAGTAAACGCAACAGATAATGTTTTGATTACGGAAAAAAATTGATGCCACACTTTAAAAGTGTTATTTGCTAAATTGATTCAAATTTAGAGTAGACGTGAAATAGTCACATGGATTCAAAACTAGCTCCCAGACCATAAATAAAGCATAAGGATAAAGTGGCAATGTGGGAAAACTATAAGCGGTGTTTAGAGGGGTATAACAGAGGGTGGTGTTAGTGCTGATCATTTTTAACATTTATCATTTATTAATGATTCAAAAAGAATCTGTGAATAGCACATTGGGGAACTTTACTGCCTGTGTTAAACTGGGAGGTGTTGCAAGCAGCAGACACTAAGAAATATAATTGACCTAAAAAAACACAAATATGAGACATTTTATTATTATCAGTATAAAGATGTATGTTTTGAAAACAGTAAAAAAAATACAGCATTTATATAAAGAAAATGTTGAAAATGATCAATGAATTGTTGGGAGACAGATGGTATTTAATATTTCTAAAATTATTAAATCAGCGCTTTTCATGGCAACTTATCCTGTGCCCATTTGTCTTTCCTGCACCTAGGTAGCATGGATGCTTGTCTCAAACTGTTCCTTTATCATCGATCTGACTATATTTTCTTAATAATCAGCCAATCAAAAAGGAAAAAGGATTAACATGTTAAACATATTTGGCTTTAGGCGTCTATAGCACAGTGGTTAAGGGAACAAATTCGAGTCAGATTGCACATTTGATTTATGGCTCCGCCACTAGCTATGTAATCTGGACTGGGTTACTTAATCTCTCTGTGCTTCAGTTTTCTCATATTTACAATAAGATAGTCATAATGTCTGTTGTGAAAATTTGTGAAGTGCCTGACACATAGAAATATTATATGTATTAGCTATTAATACTGCTATTAATTCCATCATTACTTTGTGTATGCCTTAGAGATAGAGACTGAACAAACAAGATTTGTTAAAAGTTTATGTCTAAAGAGAAATTATTTGATAAATAACTGACTTTTTAGGCTTTGCAACTCTCCTTAGTGAGGGGTTCTCCTGGGTACCAAGCCTCTTCAGTGATGTTTTAAATTATACACACATAGGTACCCACTCGTTGAATTAAAATTTTTTTTAGAATTGTGATATTTTAAACATTTAGCTCTCTTTATCAATTAGATAAAAAACATTACTTAATTGGATACTGGGTCACGTTATGAGGATAAATGTCAGAGAGTTTATATCAAACCTAAACCTGGCAGAGAATAATTTAGTATGCCATCAAGCAGGCAGGCAGATGCCCTGACACCATGGACACTCAATTGAGAAAAAGAAGCATTATTCTTTCCTGATGCTCATCAGTAGGAAACAAAAACAAATGACTTGCTCTATTAAGTTATTACTGACCGTAATGTAGATAAGTGAAACTGTGGAGTAAAATAAAAGATAAATAATATAGGATGTTTGTATACCTTTATGTAGTATAGATGCAATCTGTCAGATAACAGCAAGAAAAAATGATAAAGATGAATCAAATCTAATATCACTTATTTAGATATCGATGCTCATTTTTTAATCTTAAATAAAACTGAAAGCTTCCATAAAGTGACTAAAACAATGCCAGTAGAATGAAAGGTAATATTTCTTCTCCTTGTGATACTAATAAAAAAGAAGCTCCCTTCCTTTGGTCATCCAGTATCTAAAAGATACGAATAAATTAGCCCAGAGATGTGCAACTAAAACTGATTAAAGGAATAGATGGTGGATTTACATAGAAAACTTTGTATGTGATAAGAACTGAGAAACATGAAAACAGGCTAGGCTGTCTTTCTATTACAGATGTCGTGGCAGAATCATTTAGCTGAATTTTGAAGGTAATATCAGAAATAAAATAAACATAACTTGAGTATCAAGAACAACTTCCTGACTATAAGAATTATTTGGTGTTGAGAATCTTAAGAAAATTTGGAACAGCTCTGGGAATGAGCCATTAAAGTAGAATTTTCCCTCTCTACCCAAATGGAAAGCAAATCTCAATCTCTCAATCTCTCTCTCTCTCTCTCTCTCTCTCTCTCTCTCTCTCTCCCCCCCCCACACCCAGTTTTTTTACAGAATACATTCTTATAGAAATTCTTATATATGTACATATACATATAAATTCTTGTCTCTCTCATCTCTCTCTCTCTCTCTCTCTTTCTCTCTCTCTCTCTCATCTCACCCCACTCCCCGCCCCCTCCACACACAATTTCTCTCTCTTCCCTCCCTGGGGAATGGAATAGTAACATTTACCATGAGGGTGGAAAAGTGGGTGGGCTTTATTAGCAAGCAAGAAGCAAAAAGATACAGCAGAAGATGAAGTGCCTGGCCCAATCTGGTGTGGCAGAAAATGGGGTTTTAGTCATTGTTTCTTTATTTCATTCTTCAGATGCTACCTCACCCCTCAAAAAAAAAAAAAAAAACTGAAAAATGTTGTTGCTTATGTAAATTCTAAAAAATCATAGAAATTGGGATAAAAAATGTTAAAAATATTATTCCGGCCTATTTTTTCTCAAAAAAAGCCTTCAGAATGGTATTCTCCTATGCAAATAGATTGTTCATTTCTTCTATTATTATAATTCCTCAATTTTAGTTGTGCTACCCAGCTAAAGACTAGGTTTTCCAGCCTCTCTCAGTGTTAGGTCTAGCCATATAGTTTTGTTCCAAACTTCTCTCTATTCTCTTCTAGCTAATTGGAATGAAGTCAGAATGTTGAGCACAGGAGCAACCATCTTGCACCATGTGTTGGAAAATATATTTTGAAGATGATAGAGCAACAAGACAGAGGAAAGCTGGTCGCTTGGTAAATTTGTAGAGGAGAACTGCCATACTACCTTGTATCACAGAGAAGAATAAACTTTTATCTTTTTAGCTTGGCATCTCATTTATGTTAGCCAAAATGACATCATAACAAACATACCTTTCTAAAATCCAGTAGTCAGTTCTTTCGACTTAAAATGGGGATAATATTACTTATCTAGAACTGTTGTTAAGATTAAATGAGATAATTTTTTAAAATACTCAGTATCATGTCTAACATATTCATTCAAGAAATGCTGCTATATGTTTGATTTTTTAAAATAATGGAAGCTTTGTGCTAAATCTTCAATATCTCACTCTCTTGACCTTTCATAAAGTTACTCTACTAACTCAACTTTGAGTCAGTCTAACAATATGTATTCATTGCACCCACAATGTGGAAGAAATCATGTAATTATGGAGTCTGGGCAAACAAATCTCCATGGTCCCCAGCCTTAGCTGAGTTTCTGAGAAGTTGTGTTACATGTCATTATCTTTACATGTCCTGGGCCTACTTTCCATGTCACTCAGGAGTACTCCAAGGTATGACCACTCTGCTCAAACCACTTACATCAATCCTCCATCCCCCAATGGTGAGGATGGAATATGTCACAATGATTCCCACCTCTGTTTCCAAAACTATATAAATCTAAACTCACTCTTCTAGTTTCAGAGGAAGAAGTGAACCACTTTCTGAACACTTGATCACTCCCTGTTTCCTTTAGGACCTGAATTCTTCACTGATTTTGTCATCCTTTTATATGTTCACTTTTTTCTATGTATCTTTTACATATGTAGAAAAGCATATGCTCAAGTCTATCTCCACGTGTGAAAGTCCTTGTCTCTTACTTTCTCTCCTGTACTTATCACTTTTTCTTTTTCCTCTCTATAATCAGGCTATCTCTATATCGTTGTGTCCAATTTGCTCTTTAATTCTCTGCTATCTGGCTTCTGCTCTCATATCTCTAATGACACTCTTCTAAGCAGTGTCTATCTTAATAGCTCTCATATCCAACCATTCCCCCCTTTTCCTTTATTATTTATTTAATTAAAGCTTTTATTTATTTTGGCCTGAATTATTGTCAAAACTTTTCAAGTTCCTTTTCCTGTATTCTTGATCTAAACCATCTAGCCACCTCAATTTGGGCAGTTCCTAAGACACAAATTTGTACATGTTACTGTGTTGCTTAAAAAGCTTTCTAATCATTTACAAAATAGGGTACAAATTCTTAGTATGGTATACAATAAATGACATCCTTGAACTGGTCCATGACAGTCTCTCCAGCTTTATTCTTGTCTGTGTATTTCAAACCCTATTAATTCTTAGCTGTCCACAGCATGCCAAACATACCAGGGTTGTCATGCGTCTGCATCTTTTCTTCCTTTGCCTTTTCCCTCTCCATTACCCTTCTGGATATGGGAAGTGAAACTTTAAGGGTTTTGCCATATATTGCCAAATCAACCCTTTTAAAAGGCATGGAGTTGACATTCTTTCTAAAGTTTATATATATATATGTAAAATCTTTGCCGCAAATAGATTCAAGAATTATACTATTTATTTTACAGATCTGGAAGTTTAAATTGTTTCTCAAGGATGTCCAGCATTATTTCAGGCCTGAGTCTTAAATTTAGATCTTCTTATATAAACCCAATGCTCCAATTTTCACCATAACTGGAATGCAAGTGTTCTCAAGACCAGGGAATGGGGGTGGTAACTGGAAAATAAATAATAAGGTAGGGGTCTGGGACCCTATTAGCATAAATACTTCCATATCTCTCATAGAGTAGCTTCCCTAAAAGCCTCTCCAAATAACAGGTTGAATAATTTCTATCATTAAACTTTGAGGGTACTATAGGCTCTTGAAAAAGATTAGTGGTTATTTCTTTTAAAATATTCAGATAGGCTCTTCTTATTTGCTACAAATTAGAAAACTATAGCTATTTCCCAGTTAAAATAAAAGGATTATTACCTAAAATATCTTTTATCTTAAAATTTTCTTACCAGATGCTATTTTAATTTTGAGACAGATAGACAGATGTCTAGTATCATATTTTCTTTTGCAATGATAGAGAAATTTAGGGAGAAGTGAAAAATTTGGTCAAGGTTATAGAGGTGTGATAAGAGTAAAATTACTCTTCTTCTTAAACACTTGCTATTTGCCTTGATTTTTTTAAAAAATGAAATCAACGGCTTCACATCAGCTACTGATCAGGTACCAGATGGCAAAAAGTTTCAGTCACTACCACCTAGGGCTATATTCAAACCAATGAAAGGCCTGTATCTCATTATCGGTCCCTTGAGCTCTCCATTCTCCCACATGGTACTGTCTTTTTCAAGTAGAAAAGTGACATTATTTTAAAAACTGCCTTTGTTTCAGATAACCAAAAATTCTGATAATTTAAACAGGTTTGTCCTTTAGTTTTTTGATTTTGCATGACATTACTAAACTTGCATTGAATACTACTGCAACAGAAATTTATAAAATCAAATAAATCAAACTAAAGTATTTGATAAAACCCTGGAATCTTGCTTCATGTCAGAAATTATAGGAGATTGAATAAGGTTGTCAGATTTAGCAAATAAAAACATAGAACATCCAGTTAAATTTGAATTTCAAATAAAAATAATACTTGTTTTTTTAGTATACATACAGCCCAAGTATTGAGTAAAACATACTTATACTCAAAAGTTATTCATTGTTTATCTAAAATTCACTTAGTCAGAATTCTGTATTTTATCTAGAAACCCTGTGAATAAAGAATAGACAGTTCAACTTATTTTATATAACTGAAAACACAAGGACATGTTCGTTGCTCACAACGTGTGTTATGATGTTCACGAAAGCCACTTTGTGTTCTGTGGGAGACAATCATGTCTTAAAACCATTATTATAATATTGAAAGTCAATGAAGAGTAAAAGAGTGAAAATTGACTACTGTTTTGGCTTCAAAATAAAATTATATTTTGCTATCATGAAAATGAATGCAGCAAAATAAAAGGTATTGTAGATTTTTAAAGTCTCTCTTGTAGAACTAGAACTCAAGAAATTGTTCAGAAATTGTTTTCTGCTTTTTAAAATAAGAAAAACATGCTGTTCCTAGTTGGAAAACTACTGGGCAAGTTTTAGGTTTAGCAACACTGAATAACAGACTCAGAATTGTTGCATGTATTTCTCCATCATTCTCTCCATCAGGTAAGTCTGTGAAGGTAAAAGTGCAACTCTTGCCATGAGTATGGTTCAATAGTGTCTATAATTAAAAGGCAGCACACAGATAAAAAGGGAAACGTGAAAACATTTGTGTAGGTACAGATTTTATATTTATTTTATTCTTTTTATCTTGTTTCAAGAACAATGAAAGAAATAAGACATTCGATAATTTACCTTTCTAATATGTATGCATATGAACTCAAATCACAGAGCCATGGTAACAAGGACGTTAATAGTAAATATAAAGAGTACATTAGAATCCCTTTTGGGTATATATTCTTAACTCGGTCCACAGAGATTTACGTATCTAACATCCTTCAACATTGATGAATAGAATTCTCAGTCACTGAGGAAAGTATGTAATCCTTGCAATTTAAGATGTAAGTATCCCTACCTCTAAGGATTAGCTTTATGAAAACTAACAAAAGCAATGAAATCGAAAAGTACAGGAAGCTGATATTATGTGATATAAATAGTAAAAGTTTTTTGAATTGTAAGATATACATTCTGATATTAATTGTAATGTGAGTACTGATCTTCTATAACCATAGTTGGTATTTTAACACAGCTGTTATTTGAAAAGTGAAGCACTATATTTCACTTTTCACTTTTTTTTCAAATGTTAAGGGAATAAATGTGTCCTGAGTATGCTATCAGCCTTTTTGTCTTCTGAAAATTCAGACATTTGAATATCTTCAGTGAATAGTATTTTTTTCCCCAAATAACATAAATACTTGGTAACACAAAATGTCCTCATGAAACAAAAACAACAACAAAAAATTTTTTTTTCAGCGCATTACGTAATTATGTTTTATTTTATGGACGTCTATCTTTATTTATTTCTGAATTCATGTTTTAAACAAGTTGGCAGTGTGTCTTGTTTTGTGATTTAAAAAAATTAGAATTATGTTTGTAAATTCATGCTAATTTTAAATATTCATATTGAAAAGAGGTTATTTTGTTCCCAGAATGCTGTATTCTTTTGGAATACAGTGATTTTTTTTTGGGTGGCAAGGATGGCAGACTTTGGAGGAATCTGTTTTGTGTCAGAGAGCTGAAAATGAACCAAAGCTGAATGATCAGTGACATGTGAGAGAGACTGAAAGGACTTACGGTGGCAAGAGTTTTATGCACACTTCAAAATCATGAAAAACAGTTATTGGGAAAATGTCATGTATTTGCAGTTCACTCTACATGCTGCTTCTAATCTTATTTGTACAAGTACAGGCAAACATCTGCTAACAACAGAGATCGTCTCTTTCTCCTTGTTACAATTTAGAACTGATCGCTGTGAAGGAAGGTTGACATGAATCCCAGAATGGGTTTAATTACAAGTAGACATAAAAAAGTAATTGGCAGAATAAGTAAGAGGTTAGTTAGCAGGTTCCTTTTTTATAGACCCACAATATTCAACTCGAGCAGCAGTGGTAATCAATAAAGAAGAAATACATCAATTTAAAATTCAGTCATCTCTTTCTCCTTTAGCTAATTCCCACAAAAGCATTTTAATGACAACTCTGTTATCTTAGTACACAATTCAGCAATGACTCAATAAGCCAAACTGGAAAATTAAAGTAGGATGAGATATGGAAGAAAGAGAGCAGGTAGTATAAAAAGACTACCTCTCAAAACTTATCCAAGTGTGATGTGATAAAAAACCATAACTCTATATATCAACATTTTTGCATTCTTGGCAGCCTTCAAATAGGCCTGAAAATTTAGCTTAGTGATATCTTCTCTACTGATGGTTTTTGTATTATAAATAGCATAAATCTCAGAAACAAGAATCTGAAACTTCATTTCACAAATATGTTTCTTCCTCTTCAACTGATTATGTTTATACTATCTCACTTTGTTCTGGGGACGAAAATTGGTTTCTTGGGTCATGCTGTTATTAATATGATTTTTTAAAAATAATTGATTTAACATAGAGGTCGGTTGAGAAAACAGGCAAAATGAAAATGATAATTCTTGGTGTGAAAACCTCAGGAAGTGAAATAGAACACAATGGTGTCTTTTGCTTACTTCAAAATGTCTAAGTAATTTTTAACTTATCGATGGTACAATCCAACAAAAATTGGGCTTGCCAGGGCACTGCTGTTCATGGGGTGTGACTAGTTCATTAGAAACTTTGCTAGATGGTCAATAAATACTTCGCTGGGGTTTATTTAGTTCTGGTCTCTTCTAAGCTCAGTGTTTTCTTCCCATTTTAGAATTAATTTTCCTGATAAATCAATGTAATACTTATTTGCTATAAAGTTAATAATAAGTTCTATCTATTGATTACTAGGTTTCCCTCCTCCTGCCATCTTGTTTCTTGTTGCTTTATGTGAAAGGCCTTTTTATACAAGTTTAACCAGACTAAAATTACCTAATTTGAGGTAAAAATTGATTATAATCAATAATCAATTAGTTTGCAAAACTAATTTCTGTAATCCTATAAAGATGAAATTGGTCTTTAAATTAACAATTAACTACCAGTCTTAATTACTATGATGGAAGCATAGTAGGTAATTAGTAAATACTAGTGATTGTCAATTGATAAAAATGCCAGAGTATTGCTTTGAAATTTTACCTATATTAACATAATTATATAAAAAATAGTAAACCAAAAAATATTCTAGACATATGCTTAAAATATATGCTTATATATATATATTTTAATATTACATATATTTTATATTTGCTTTTGAAGATTTTCTGTAAATAAATGTAAAGAAATACAAACAATGACATAATCTTTTGGTAAAAAAGAAAAGTAATTGTTTATTGTTAAATCTCCAAACTCACCATTTTCACTTATACTTATGAGCATGCTTGGCGGACTTTGTTTTAGAAAACTACAATAGTAGAATTGTTGCATTTTAACATGCACTGACATAAAAGGATCTGAATTACATCAATCTGTGTGACAAATCAGTGAGATGGGAGTCTTTCTGTCTGAATACTAAATGCCATAATTCAGCACAATTAAAGCATAGAGCCACTGTCTGATTAAAAATAGAAAGGACTTTTAATAGGACGTTTCCTCTGAAGCTGATTAATATTCACATAATAGAAGAAAATGCAAAAAAGTTTGTTTCTTTCATTTTAGGAAAAATAAATTTCAGAGTAGTAATTTTACTATCTGTCAGCATTAAAACTGCTATGACAGAGAGTGCATGCTTAATCTGAAAGGGTAAACTCTGTAGTATAATGCCATTTTTTAATTTTCTAAAATTAAAACCTGCTGAAGTGAAAATGGACAAAATATTCTTAGCTGGTGGTGTAATAGTTAAAAAAGTTTAAAGGCATACTTCAGGAGAATTTGGGTTGTATCAAATGACAACTTCTTGAATTGATTGGAACAATGAAATTTTGAAACATAACTAAAGAACAAATGATTTAATTCAATTCTCAGCACTGGTATATTTACAACTCAACAGGGCTTGCATTGATCAAAGACAACCTGCAACATTAGCTATCAGAAATATTTTTTATAACTATCTCAGGTAATTACTTCGAAGTTAAAAAAATGAAGTGATGCTTGTGGCTTGGTTTTCATAAGACAAGTAGAAAAGTCAAGATCATTTTATATAAACTAAATGATACAGAAATATGACCTGTATAAATCTTGCACAAAATGCTTACATTAATAATAATAACAAAAAATAGTCAAAAAACCCAAACAAACAAATTTGAGAAAACAAACAAAATATCTTTAATTGATTTAAAAAAGGATTCGCTCAGGATATTTAAGAATAATTATTCCATAAGATCTTCATGAAACTAGACAATTTAGGCAGTATTGTAAGTCTAATGGCTTGAATTGCAAATAATCTAAAATATTTTAAAGATAGTCCAGGCATTTTTACAAGCTGGGATTGTTGTATGCCAACCTTATAGTTAAGAGTATATTTTTGCAATAGTTAAGTATGTACTTACATTCTTCCCAAAATATAAAGAATGAAAATTTGAAGGTAAATTTTTTCTTCAATGTCTGTGGATATGATATTAGAGGGAAAGATCCCCATGATTCATAGAAATGTCATCAAAGTTCTTGTAAAAAATGAATTTTACTGTTCTAAAAATTGTTATGTTTGAATAGAAATATATTCATATCATAATTAGAATAACTGTGGTCTTTATGTAAAAATTCTCAATGTAAGTTTCACAAATATGCCAATGATATATCCAATAGGGATTAATATTTAAAATTTATAAAGAACTCATGAAACTTAACACTGAAAAAATATAACAATCCAATTAAAAAATGAGCAGAGGACCTGAATAGATATTTCTCCAAAGAGGACATAAAGATGGCCAATAGACATACGAAATGATATTCAACATCACTAATCATCAGAGAAATGCAAATTAAAACTACAATGAGATATCACCTCACACCTGTCAGAATGACTATCATCAATAAATCAACAAACAATAAGTGATGACGAGGATGTGGAGAAAAGGGGATCCTCGTGCACTGTTGGTGAGTTTGCAAATTACTGCAGCCACTATGGAAAATAACATGGAGTTTCTTCAAAAAATTAAAAATAAAACTACCTTATGATTCAGCAAGTCCACTTCCAGGTATTTATCTAAAGAAAACCAAAACACTAATTTGAAAAGATATATGCACCCTTATATTCATTGCCACTGCCAAGATGTGGAATTAACCTAAGTGCTCATTGACCAACGAGTGAATAAGGAAGTGGTACATATATGCAATGTAATATTATTACTAGGCCATAAAAAGAATGAAATCTTACCATTTGTGACAAAATAGCTGGACTTGGAGGGTATTATGCTAAGTGAAATAAGTCAGAGAAAGACAAATACCATATGATCTCACTTATATGTGGAATCTAAAGACAAAATAAATGAACAAACAAAATAGAACAGACTCAAAGATATAGAGAAGAAACTGATGGCTGCTAGATGGAGGTGGATGGGGGGAGGCTGGGTAAAAAAGGTGAAGAGATTAAGAAGTACAAATTGGTAATAACAAAATAGTCACAGATATGTAAAGTAGCGCATAGGGAATATAGCCAATAATATTGAAATAACTATGTATAGTGCCAGGTGGGTACCTTACTTACTGGGGAGATTAATTGTAAATTATATAAATGTCTAACCACCATGCTGTACGAAACTAATATAAAATAATATTTAATGACCACCATAATTAAAAAAAAAACAAACTTTTGTTAAAAAGAGGGGGAAGGTGGAAGGGAATAAGAGGTTCAAATTTTCAGTTATAAAATAAGTCATGTGGATATAATGTACAACATAAGGAATATAGTCAATAAGATTGTGATAACTATGTATGGGGTCAGATGGTTACTAGACTTATCTTAGTGATCATTTTTTTGTGTATGTAAATGTAGTATATAAGTTTAGGTATATAACTATGGTGTATATCTAAAACTGATATAATATTGTATGTTAGCAATATTTTAATAATTTTTAAAAGGGAAAAACATAAAATGTTTCACAAATACACTTTTATTTTTTGATTGAGCTACTTTTAGTTTGAGTTAAGTGTTTTATCTTTAACAAATAGTGACTTTGAAAAGTTTAGATAAACAGTGACATAAATCATACTAGGATAGATATGAATGCAGTCTAACCTAATTTTGCATTCAAGGAAACTGAGGCCAAGGTACAATGATGAGCAAGTCCAAGTTATTTACTGGCAAAATGAGGGTAAAATCTCGATTCTCCAATTCCAATTCCAATTCCCAAACCACTACTTTTGACCACACAGCCCAGATCACTTTGCTCTTGTGAGTAGAATTTTTATACATCAAACTGTGTTTCAAATGTAATAAAGAAATGTGTTACTTAAAGAGACTCAGAAAGAATCTTTCAAAAGCAAAGAATTTATGCTAAATATAAAAAATAATTTTCCAAAATGGTGGAAAATACTCTGAGGTAGCCTCCATAAGACTTAGGACATGGCATACAACTTTTCTCTCTCATTGTTTTCTTCTGTATACATAAGGGAGCTGGATACTTTTTGAGATACTTTCTAGTTCTAATAGTTCAGTTAAGGTCATACCAGGAATTGCAATGAACTCTAACAATTGTTTGGGTCCTTGACTGGTGGGCTTAATTTTATCCATAAGTACCTTTCTCTTCCTACGTGAAGAGAAGGAAAGTGTGTTTACAGAATACGAATTCTTAATAGGAACCATTATAATGGCTCTGTCTTGCTTCATTATTTTTTGGAAGGCCTACATTTCAAAGGGTTTCTAAGATGTACTTTCTCAAACTCCTGATACAGAGTTACAGCCTAGCCCTGCAGTAGAGTATAGTGTAATTTATTGCAGTAGTTAAATGTAATAAATATTTACAGATAGAAAAGTGAATATAACATACACATACACACACATGCCTATAAGCATATATATCTTTTTCTCAGTTTCAGGAGTAGGTGAAATGGTTAATCCTTTTAGTGTACACACAAATCTCTTAGCATACTTTACATTTTATCTAAATAACATGTGCTGAGTTCTTAATGCAGTTAGAGAAAGAGTGAGCTCAGTTCACATCTTCCTTTCTTATCAGTCTCAGTAAAGAGATGGCCCTTTTTGGGAAGGGAAATGAATGAGCTGTCTTGGATTTACCTCATGCAATGAAGTACAGTGATCCATTTATTTTCACGTGTTTGGGGGAGATACTGAAAATTTGGTGATTGTGATACTGTCACTTTCTCTTTGATACATTTCTACCACTTTCCTTCCATTTTTATAGTTAGAAATGTACTTTTAAAAGAGTACTGTAAAAGTTGTTCATCTTGTGTTCACTTGATAAGTCTCTAACTCCGGAGGCTAGAACAGTTGATTAAAACTAACAGGAAATATTGAAAATATAATAAGTTAACTATGTAAAGGTGAGGTTGCTGTATGAAATATAATAATCACCACTGACTGGAGTCCTCAAACAGAACCATATCAACTGAACTCTTATTTTTGGCTGTAGTTTCATTCTAGGCAATCTGATTTTTCTGTCTAACATATAGCAGTTTCATCTCGCTGCATCTCTAATGTAATGAAGAGATATAGATTATTCTATCCAATCAACCAAATTTTGGGGATATGAAGCATAAGTATGTTTTGATCAGGGGACAATAAAAAATATTAACTACATATTTGAAGACAATATCTCCATTAGCAAAGTGTATTTATTGAGCACAATGTGTCACTTCAGATAAAGAAAACTTTAGCTGCATGGATCTTCCCTTCTGTACTTTGAGGACATTCTAGAGTTAGAATAAGTAAAGACTAAGTTATGCAAAAAACGGGGGATTTTTGATGGCCTTCACAGATAATTTGATACTTTTGAATGGAGCAATTATTACATAACTTTTAGCAGAAATAAAAAAAGCTCCAATTTAAAAAATATTTAAAATTGTTTGAAAATGTATAAAAACGGTAAATGCACAACTGAAGTGATGAAACCTTTTGTCTAAGATTTGATAATAAATAGTTTTTAGAGCCTTTTGATGGCTGAAAGGGAGTTATAAAACTATAATAACTCTTCTTGTTTTTTAAGTATATTCTCCTAAGTCTGTCACTTATATGTGATTATTGAGTGTAAAAAATGAATGTGCCTTAAATGAATAGAAGATTTTTGTCCAGGAATAACTTCAGAGTCAAATTAACTCAATACACAAAGTGGAAAACATCATATTTTGAAACATGACAAAAATAATTACATTGCGATAGTAGTAATTTAGCTAACATTTTTGTCTTTAAAAGGCTTTTCATCCATTTCTTTATTCACTAAGGAAATGGTGCCCATTTGCACTGAATGGATAGAGAAAATTATTGGTGAATGCATCTAGAATTATTGATTATGCTTAGGCATAGCAAGGGTTGTTAAAAGGAGACTGAATCAGGGGGATTGAGCTGAATTCTCTCCCTTGGTGGTTCTGCACTTTTCTTTCCCAACCATCCCCCTTCCCTCCCTTGCAGAACTTTCAAGATCACAGGGATACACTGAATTAAAAAATGTTGCTGAGAAGATATTTATAATAATTTGTGATAATGAGGCAAGAAAAGCATAACATAAGGCATATTTATTAATCCAGTAGTGTGCATTTGCATTGATGTTGGAGAAAGAACTGGAACTTGAGTTTGATGCCAGGGCTGTATGAGTGCATGTTAAAAAGGTTGGCTTAATTCTTAGGCTATCAGTGGGAGTAGTGACAGAACTCTCAAGGCTCCTCTTCTACAACTCTGCTTCCATTTTAAGGGGTTGTTTTCACCCCCATCTTCAATAGATTGTGCAATTATTTTAATGCTTTAATGCTTTTTTCTCTTTGTTCTTTTCCTTTCTGTGTTTTTTATGTGTTTCAATCCCAGTTCACATCTGTCAATTACTGAACATAGCAATTGAGATGCCTGATTTAGCAAATTTTAGCAAATTTGTTTCAATTCTCGTTATGGTTTTTATTAACTTGATGAAATTGCCAATCTTGACAGTATATGTAAAATGTCAGTCCATAGAGCAGAAACTTTCCTTTTCAGTAATCAGATGATATGAGACAGTTAGCTCATGCATCTGCAAAAAGCGTTTAGGAAGCCTTAAGAGTGAGAAGATGTTCTAATCATTACTTAGGGAAAGCAAGATTATTTCATTTTTAAAGGAGCTTAAGTAGAAAGATTTATAGAGCTAATATAAGGCAAGGTAATAAACCATGCTTTAAACATGTTAAGTATTATATAAACTCTAAATATGTTTTCTAATACCAAGAAATGCAGATGTCATTAAAGGTTTGTCAAATGGCCATTGTAAGATTTAGAGAAAACCAACTTGGGGCTCTCATCTTATAAAAGTCTGCAGGAATTTTGTCGAATAATTTTAAGGGAACAGGTATTTTATCCTGAACTTGAATTTGCCTGCTGGCCAAGTCAGGCTCAATGGATGTTTTTTACGTTTGATTTTGGTGTGTGTGAAACTCTGCAAAGTAGCTGGATAAATTCCACATCGTCTGGTAGGTAATGAGTCTGGACTGGATCAAATCTTGTCAGGTTCAGATTAGAGTTGACTCTATCTTTAGGGTCACATTTTCCAATCCTCACACCACTTTACAAGGTTCAGTGTGCATGAAATTATAAAACGTGAAGCATGTGAAAATATCTCCCAGGTTGTTTTTGTGGAAAGAAAGCACAGAGAAATAAAGTAATTTTCAGCCCTTTGAGTTTTATTACTTTCTGAAGAAAGAAAATTTGGTTAGGGTCAGTTTTCAAGTTTAACAGTTCATCAGCCCATAATTGCACTCATTATTACAGTAGCCAGCTTTATATTGGAGTTTGATTAATAACGATATGCACTTCAGTAACGCTTTCCATTAAGTGGCACTAATTACTCTGTAACTGCTGTTCAACAACCAAGCAAGTGTAACTACAATGTCATTTTTATGGAGCTGGATTTGCTTATAAGGGTACTTTGATAATGCTAATGTACGAGTGAAGTAAGTGAGAATGTGGTGCCAAAGTTACTATTCCTTTAAATCCTACAGACATTAAACCATGGCATTCTGAGGTTCTTATTGGTAGAAGAAGCTTTTGATATGGACTCAATGAAAGTCTTTGGAATGTAATAAATAAACATTATCTGCTTGGAACTACTTTGGGGACTAAAAACTCCAGTTTTGAATATAAGAGCATAGGCTTTAATTAGAAGACGGATAAAATCTCCAGTCTACTTATTTATTACCCTGATCCCGGAAAAAGTACTTAAGTTCTCTGAAATTACCACATATATGTAATGATGCCTGCCCACATATTTGTGACACTCGCATTAAATGAGATACTGTCTGTGAAGGTACCTAGTCCATAGTAAAGGCTTTTCTAATGTTTCATAAAGGTATGCTCTCTTCATTCTTTCCGTCATTTAACAGCAGTAGATGGACCCTTACACTGTCAGTAAAATTTCTACTTGAATTAAGATTAAATAAATTAAAAATGCTTTAAAAATATGTACATACATAAGGAGGAAAAGTATTAAACTCTAATAGGAAGAATACAAATTAAACACCATTGTATTAAGAAGCTGGAGAAACTAAACTATAAAGGAAGGAAAGTGTCTAAGTTTAATTCCCAAGGTGGTAATATTACATAAAAACATGGTTCTGGGGCAAAAATTTTAGCCAGGTGTCAGGGAGAAATAAATATTAGAAGGAATGAAGCAACTTGGAGTGGAAAAATTGCAAATCAGAGTGAACATCTATTAAGAGTTGGATTTTTCTGTACTACTTCTGGTTCTTTTGCTAATCATTGGATTTTTTTGTGTGTGTATGCCCCCAAAATATTGTTGAAGAAAAGAATTAGAATCTGTGTATGATAAATTATTGCAGTTTCTAGAGTGAGAGATAGTTTTTTTTTTTTTTTTAAGAACCACAGGATATGGGAAGTGTTCCAGCATCTATAGCAGTATGGTTTGCAGATAATGTATTTAATAGAGTGGTGACAGGCCAACTGAATTAGAATTTTTGAAAGGAATCACAAATATTTGGTGGAAGGAAGGTAAAGATCAAAATATCTTTATATTCTGAGATGTCTTTTTATTATTTCCTTCACTTGAACACCTCTCCTTCTAAAATTTCCAATCTGTTCAAAAATCACTTTATAAAAATTAGCTGCAACACATATTCTGGGTCTCGGTGTAAAGTGTTGTAGAAAAAACAGGGAGAGAAATCAGTTAGATATAATTATGTCTCTATAGTTCTGGGTTATTGGAATATTACACAAATGAAAAAGAAAGAAAGAAAAGAAAAAAGAGAGAGGATCTCAAATGACCTTTCTCTTTTAAACTATATCCTTTCATCCTAGTTTCTAATGACATGAGTTATTGCTGGTGCCCAACTATATCATGCAATAATTTAGCAATAAGGCTTTATGACACACTCAGTTAAAAGAGCAGAATTTATTGAGTTAATTCCAAGAGGCAAGAAGACTTGGGTGTAATGAAAAACCTTAAAGGTTGGTGAGCTTATTTTCAGGGATGGGCTCTTTCTGAATGCCGGCATCCCTGATTAATAGCTGGTAAGCATCAGTAATTAAACATTTGGCTCTGGTTTAAGTTGTAATAAACTCTCAACTTTTGCTTGAACTTGTTGAAGGGGTTTTCATACTTCTCTTCAAAGAAGAATTTTGTGGACTTTCACTTATTTAAAAATATAGAATGAAAAAATTA
>NW_006436298.1:32809275-32813341 GCF_000325575.1 Pteropus alecto | reverse complement strand
ACCTTCAAATAAACCAGGAGGCAATATGCCCCAATATCTGAGAAAGAGGGATCAACACCCTCTCCAGCCAAAGATGAACTTGAATTGCTGATCTTTCATGTGGATCATTTAAGTCAGCGCTCTATGTTATCTGTATATATATCAAAGTATGATGTTATACAGAATTTGACCATTTAAAAATGAGTTTAGTGTTTCTACTTATACAGGTATATATTAATTTATAGAGTTATGTGGGCTAAAGATATTATAAAAGCTACCTTTCCGCTTCTGATACATCTTTACAAATAAGTCATTAACAATAATTGTAAAAAAATTTAAAATTAATAAACTTCACTCCTGTTAACTAATTTTTAAATATAGGCTTATGTAAATCTATTTAAATATTTAATTTATCATAAAAATTGTCATTTTTAGGGAAACTGATGTCTAAAGAGTTTCTATTGAGACAGAATTGGCAGCAAACCTAATATGAAATATTGGATGGAACAGAGCACAAAAGATTAAAGGCTTATTGATTCAGAATATAGTATAAATTAATTATCTGATGGTTACTTTGTCCCCAGCTATAATCAGCCTAATATAGGTTCTTTAAATTTTTAAAGAAGAATAAATATTTAGTTATAGTTAGCAAGGATTCTACAAAAGAAAACCTATTTTTTTTTTGTATAGAAATACTATATAGATCATTTAACATTGAAAACACACAAAAAAATTTCTTGTGTTAAGATTTGTTTGTTGGTCAATGCATTTAGATTTTCTTAAACATAGTGTATGACCTATCTATTACAGATTTTGGTACACCAAATAGCATGTCACAATAAAATATTATCTTGGGCACCTGTAAACACCTGTTATTAAAAATTTCTAAAAGTAAAGAGTTGTTCCTTGTTCTCCAACTCTCTGGAAAACACAAGAACATATAACATTGTTTCATGGCCATAGTAACCACATGAAGGTAAATGGCAAATGTCTCCCACAGTTACAATATGACTTTCTGGTTGCTACACCAAGGAACATGTAAAGAGAAAGTTTGTTTTATATATCTCTGAGAATGTCAGTGCTTACTAACTTTTCCCCAAGTCATAAATATGTTTTATTTTAGATTGACTTTGAAATTATCTGCATTTTTAGATTAAATTATATCAGTTGAATAATATAATTTACAATCTGATCTCATTTTATTTGCTTTAAATTTTCCTGTAACTGGTAAGTAGGAATCCTAAAGCTAATCATTTAAAATTTTATTGTAAAACCCATGTGCATCTTAAATGTACTATATGTAATAGTGTAGATTTTGCTAATTCTCAGATTAAAGTTAGGACTTCAACAAAATTCTGTTCATTCTGACACTTGTTCACTTTCACTTCTCCACTCTAATCACATCTTTATAGCTCTTGGGGCTGAATTCTAATTCATTGGGAGTTTGTAATAAAGCTTTCCTTTAATTCGCAATATGTCCCCACAGATTCAGTGTATTTGATTTCAGAAATCTAAAAGACAACCTAAACAGTTAAAAATATTATTTAAAAAGAGTTGAAAATGTCTCTCCGATTCATTCCTGGTTTGTAACTAGTAGTCTACCTTTTCAACTGCTTTTTCTGCATACACATCTATTTATTACTTGATGTATATGTTTATTTGTAGAATGTAAATTTAGTATTTTATCATCTAATACAATCCAAATCTCACACAGACAATATACTTTTTAACATTTTTTATACTTTGGAAATTATTTATTCTACATTCCTGCACAGTATTTGTGCCATCAATATTTATTTGTGCAGGAATCAATAATTATTTTTATTTATAGATACCACAACCTTGCAAGATGCTCCCTGTTCTGCTCAGAACTTGTTCCCACCACACTTCACTGTCTTCAGGCCAACAACCAGGGTCAGGCCTCTTGTACAGCCACAGATGAGCATAGCCATTGTTGTGCTAAGCCTATTTGCACAGGGAAGTTTAGCATCTGCCTAACACATATCGGCAGGAACTGGGGGAACACTTGTAGGAATGGAAATGAGAACGCTTACCAGGAGAACACAGAATGTAAAACTGGACAGTGAAGAATTTATTGGCACTAGAGTGGTAACCCAAAGTTGGAATTTAGCATTGTGACAAGGACTCCAGGATCTAGTCATTGTAATTTGCTAATTTGAAACCTTAAATCCAGGACATGGTCATGCCCAATAATATAGTATGTTTAGCTTTCAAAATCCAAGCAGCCCATTAGTCACTGTATTTCTTCCTTAGTAGTAAGAGGTGCAAAGTGGAGCGATTGTCTTTTGCTTTAGAGAGAATATCTCAGCATACCACTAGACACTGGATTCTACAGTCTTCTTTCATGTGGCAGGCCCTGGGACCTTTGGGGGTTTATATCCTTCTCACTGACACAAACTCTTTTATTAGGGTATGTAAAGTATTTTTCTGCTTCCTTCTTGCCAGATTCAATTTGTTTGATGTCATAAATATAGTGGACTAGCTAACATTCTGTACAATGTCAAGATGATCTTATCCTGTGACTATACTTCTGTAAAAAACAGGAGAGATAAAATAGCTCTGGGGCAATACATTGATTCTGAACTGCTATGACTTTTATGTGAATGCAAATAGCTTTTTTCTTCTCTCTCATTTGGGGTAAAGAAGAAGACATTTGCCACCAGATCAATAGCCACATACAAAAAAACACAGAGGTTGTAGATCTGCCCCAGTAAGAACACATTTAGCATGAAAACTGTCATTGGGAGTTCTATCTGGTGAAGTTTACATTAGACTATTGTCATTTGCTATATTCCATCTGTTTTTTTTTAAAAGCCAGAGAGGTAAATTGAACAGGATGATGGGAAAGATCATCCTTGAATTTAATAAAGGTTTGATAGCAACATTAATCTCTGCAACACTGTTCCTCCTGAGATGCTTGTTTCTGATTCACTATTTTGGCCAAGGCAAAGTGGGTAGAGTAGGAAGTTTTAGAAGCTCTCACTTCGCCTTTGCTCCATAATGATATTTTACCAATTGGAGAGGCAATGTGAAAGATCCGCCAGCTATGATATATATTTATCTTGATTGTATACTCAAAGGATCAAGTAAATAGTCACAGGGAGGAACCACTATAAATAATCACAGTTTGAAACCACTGTAAGTATCCATGGAGTGGAACTACTATAAGTAGACTTAAATCCAAACTACATTTATGTCCCGATCTCCATAAACTTCCTATCTAATAAAAGAACTTGATGGAATTTTAGATTTCCTAGTATCGATGTCATCTTAAACCCTGTATTTCATTGTTCTCAAAGTCTTGGCTATTCTCACCTTTCTTGTGCATACGGCTATTATGCAAATAACCAGAGTGGGGAGGAGGATTGGTGAAATTTTTACTGTTTATTTACAGAAGAGCTGTTCTTGAGTAGGTACCTGGGGTGGTACCCAGTGCATCTGTGCAATGCATGTCCTTAGAAAGAGGCATCTGCATTGAATTCATAGTAAGAGGATGAAAGACATGAGACGTGCATACAGAGCAATTGTGATGGTTAATTTTATATGTCAACTTGACTAAGCCACACAGTGCCCAGACATTTGATCACAATTATTCTGGATATGTCTGTGACAGTATTTCTGAATGAAATTAACATTTGAATTAGTAAACTGAATTAAGCAGATTGCTCTCCTCGTATGGGTGAGCCCCATCTAATCAGTTGAAGGCCTAAATAGAACAAAAAGGCTGACACTCCCTTAAATAAGAGGGAATTTCCTCCTGCCAGACGGCTTTGATCTGGAATGTTGTTTTTTTCATGCCTTTAAACTTAAACTGAAACATCGACTGATGTATCAACATCATCTTAGCTGATCAAGCCAAATATTGCATATTTTTATGCTTGGTTTCTCTTTTTCTCCTTTTTTCCATATCTAGTTCATCAGGAAGGCTGGATGACTCTATCTCTTATATATAATCTGAATGCATCTAATTCTATTTTCATACCTTTTAAAGTTCAAGCTACCTTCATCCCTGACCTGAATTTTCACAGTAGTCTGTTATCTAGTTGCCTCTACTTCTATTCTTATA
>NW_006436298.1:32771911-32809264 GCF_000325575.1 Pteropus alecto | reverse complement strand
AAAAAAAATCCATTCTTCACTCTTCCGTCAAATATTCTTTTAAAACATAATTTTTTGTGTCATTCTCCTGCATAAAGTTCTCCGTGCTTTTCTATCACATGTGAAGTACATTTTGAATACCTTACTCTGGCTTTCTAAGCTTTTCATGGTTTGCTAGCTCATGTCCTGTCTCAATTTCCCTCCAGTATGACACTTGCTCAATACCCTTCAGCCACACTAGTTTCCTATCTATTCCTTGACCATGCCAAACTTACTCTCTTCTTGCCTTAGGGCCCTCTTCTTGCTTCCTCCTTACTTTACATAACTTCTAATCATCCAGATATAAGCTTCAGTATCTTCACCTTAATGCAGGTTTCTTGACCACTCAGTATAAAATAGCGATCCAGGCACCTGCTATCAATCTTTACTAAATCTTTATGAAGAATGTATCAAAATGGTAATTAAGGCTTGGTTGGAGAAGAATGTGATAAGAGGTGTGACAGATAAACGCCAGGGCAGGACTGTTCAGTGGAGAATGAATTAAAAAAAGAAGTGAACAGCAGTTAGTTTATTGGAAAAAAAAGTGTTGTCTCCAGAGACTGGACAACAACTAGGTTAAAAAAGGGAAGACATGCAGTAAATAAATGTGAGCCTCAGGGAGGGGGGAGGAGATGATATATGTGGATTTTATGAGTATTACCGACAGAATAAACATTTCAACATAAATTGCAATGTTCAGAGACAATCTTTGGGATCAAGACAGACTTGTAGTTTTGTACTTATTTATTATTTAAAAGGCTTTGCTATCTAAATACTTCACTGGCTAGAAAGATAAATTGGTTATAAAAAGGATGTTATGGACATTTTAAATAAATTAATTTTAAGCTGAATTTAAGTTTTTCTTAAACATAGATTGAACTATTTTATACTACTCGAACTAATATTAGCCACATGGTCTAACTACGTTACAGTGCTGTAACAGTAGTCAATTATTTATGAATCAGTGGAAACATCTGGAAACTTGACCTCCTTTTGGCATTAAAAAGACTTGGAGCATTGGCTGTATTTCACTATTAGTGCCACTTCAGTTATTACATGCTCTGCTAATGTTTTATGTAACTAGACTGATTTCCTTTTGACTTATAAGGTCTGCTGTCTATGAAGGGATTGAGTTTTTTTAGGCATTAATGCCTACGTCTATCTCCTTATTGATACAGTGCCCCGCTACCTAATGCTCTGACACAGCGGGAACATTTTATTTTAGCATTACGTGGTATATTGTGTAAACATCAAAGAGAATAAACTAATTTATTTTCCTGGGCCAATCTTATGTTCATGTTTTTTAGTATTTCCAAACTTTTCCTCTTTGATATATGTATTTGTATGTACACACACACACACTTAAATGTTTCTCATTCGTGTCTAAAATATACAATGACCTTACTCAAATGTAGAATTATTTCAGCCAGTTAAAAATGAATGCTTCGGTTTTAGACCAAATATATTTCCAATGTACTTTTCATGGAAAGTAGAGATAGAAAGTATATGTTCAAGGACTGATGACATATGTACCAAAACATATACAAACATAAAAATGTCTGCACAGGTGAACTTGCAATTCTACCTCTAGCAAGATAGAGAATATATAACTAAGTGGATTTACCCTACTTAGTTGGATAATCCCAAACTGCAGGCAATCAAGTTATTTGTATTTAGCTTTGTTATTTTCATGCCAACATATTTCCATTCTAATTCATTTTGCTTAGGCTTATTATCATTCAAGGAATATTTATTGTGAATGTTCCCTGTATTAGACACGATACTAGACATTGGAGATAAAAAAGATGAATGAGAGATAGTCTCTGGTTCTAATGGGTTTCAGCCTTTTCATATGGTCTAAACCCAGAATTGCTCAGCACCAGAGTGAAATGTTTAGGGAACTGAAATCGGAGATAAGAGTAACTGTTCTGAGATTAAAAACAAACACAAATAAATACACAATTAGAACAAATGGACATTTTAATACTTAATCTGATTACTTTCCAAAGCTCCTATATTTTCTTATCAGAGTGGTTCAATATCGATGTTGAAAGAACTGAAGTGAAAAAAGCAAAACAAATGATGTGACTCCCTAGAAAGAGCCACAAAAAGTTCAACATTTGTAAAGTAAGTCTTTCTAATTTCAATAGAAAATAAATGCCAGGGAAGACATAAACTCAATTGTGGGCATGGAAAACTATGAACTCTGGAGGACAGAGTATAGACTGTCTTCTGAAATCACAGAAAAGAACACATATTCTGTGCCTGTCTCACCCTTACCCATCTCTGACAGTTTCTTGTGTTCTTGTTGCTGTTCTTTGTGCCGCATTATACTAAAATTAAAATTAAAGTTTGAGGTATCTGGGCCCTAGAGCTCTAAAAGGCAAGCACTCTCTAAACTGAGTATAATCGACTGATCCAACACACCATTTTTCCTTGGAAGGTTTGAGTGGGAGATATCAAGATAGAGATAGTAGCTAGCAACTGTAGAATGATTAATAAGTTGAGAGTCATAGTGAAAGAAGGCAGTATGCAGAAGCCATCATCCAGTGAAATCTGTGTGATTAGAAGACAGAAAGCAGTAAAATCAGGAGGTGGTAGAGAAACAGCAAGCAAGAAAAATTAAATGGAGAAAAAGAGGTTAGATGTTATTTGCTAGAGGCAGGAACAGCAGTAGCAGAGACAGAGACTAGCTGAATCATCTTAACTATAAAACTGGAGTAATGAGTAATGAATGCCTATTTCTGAAGGCTAAACCTCATGCGTTTATTGGCTAACCAGGTGGTACCAACTTCAATGAAAAAGTAAGCAGGAGCTGCAATGACCATACTTAGTGTTTCCACAGAAATAAAGACCTGAGAGAGTCTTTAGCCCTTAGTAAGCCCAAACACTTAAGAGAAACAGACTTTAAATAAAAGTTAAATCACGTGGGAAAATGAATCTCCTAAATAGGTTAATTTTTTTTTATATTATTAATTACAGCTGCAAACTTCTATTTGTAAAATTAATCTTTGGCAAGAACTTTGACAAATTATCAAGATTTCTTTTGTCTCCTTCTTTAAAATCAAAGCAATTGGGTTAACAAAGGACCCACGTAGTCATGTAGTAATCATAATTCTGAATGTAGAATCATCTCTTCAATTCCTTTTCCCTATGGAGTAAAGAAAGGCCCTGAAGGTCCCTAAGCATTTTGCTTGGTGAGTACATAAATCTCAGTGAAAATGGCTATAAAGTAAATCCATTCTCTTTCATTATAAAATCAATGTTCGGTTAAAAATAAATAAATAAATAAAACTTCTTGACTGTGGAACAATGTTTCTCAAAGACAACACCAAGAAGGAAGGTTTACTGTGACACAGTGATGGGCCCTAAGAGAAACAGGATGTTAGACATAGAGGTACATCTCCTTCGTGGGATCCGCTGTCTACCATACAAATGTTTTTCTCCTTTTCATCTTGTATGTGTCTAATAGAGTTGGATTATGCCACATTTCTCATCTTCAATCTTTAAGTAAATGAAATGTCACAGTTTCACACCCATGCACAACCTTCGCTATCTTTTTTTTTTTTCCCAACCCTCACTATCTTTAATGGGAGAAAGTGAGGCCCTGAATACTCTGGACTGGAGTTTCAAGCAAGGAATGAAGCCCTAGAGCTCCCATTTTATCCTTAATAGCACCTTCTTTATGAGTCCTAGCTATAGGACTGCTAGAATGGTTTCTTCTTTTCTTCATATTCCTTGGTTTCTCTCATTAAGTGCCAGTTGACTATCAACTGGCAGGCACAGGTTTCTCATAATCTGTAAGACTCTTAAGAAAAAGAGTGAAAAAGAACATTCAAAACATTTTAGAGTATAGAAGAAGGAAACTAATGACAATTTAGTTTTATTCTCTATGTAATATAGGAGGCAAAGTTAATCACACAGAGAAAAGGTTGGATAGAAATGGATAACAAAGTTTGGAATTGTTACTGTGAAAACATGGCAGGGAATCAACTATAAATGAATAAGAAAATTGCAATAATGGTCCAAGAGCTGATGGATGGTATGCCTTATTATAGTGATTTGCACAGGGTTTTTTTTTTTTCTTCCTTAAGTCATGCCCAAATGTCCTTTGGCAGAAATCCATGTTTAAGGATGGAAAAATTTACATCTTTATTTTCAGTAACCTTGAACTGAAATTTACATTTCCTTCAGTTGTGAATATAAGCCACAAACCACATAAGTTAGTAGTTCTTGTGACATTTTACTCAATTGAAATATTAGCTTTTTCATATCATATTAGAGATATAGTACCTCAAAATATAAGCTACTTTACTCCAATAGTATTTTTTTTTATTTAATGTGTTATTACGGAAGAGCATATATTACATATTCAATTTTTGGACAATTATATTTCCACATAATTAGATTCTTTTGTATTCTATAATCCTTTTTATATTTAAAATATTTTTAGAAGGGTTCTATGGTGTTCATAGGCTTCATCAAGTTACAAAGAGATTCATGGCATGTAAAACATTAAGAATGCCTAGTTTTTGGTGTCTCAATATTTGCCACACATTATGTAATGCTTAAGACTGAGAAGAATAGGATACAGTGGAATGAAATATTGTTATTGAAATAGGCAGAAAATATAAGCAATTTTGTAGGTTCATCAGCCACTATGAGTTGCTTCTTTTCTATGTCAAAATTTTAATATTATGACTTAAGAGGTATTTTTCTTTCACAAATGCCCAGGACTTTTTGTTACAGTCAATTAAACCTGTCTCATTAATCCTCTCTAACCTTCAGTCAGAATGCTCACACAATATAACATTCATATTTTAACACTGTATGTGCAACAGTATGATTTAAGGCTGATGAAGCCTTTTTAATACAGGTACTTTATTTGCTGAAATCCACGGCTGCCATTTACAAGTTCTGTGGTTGCTTGCATCAGGGATTTTTGCAGGTAAATATTGATTGCATACCTTTGATTTTTCACTGATTGATAAATTAGTGCTTAAATGAGGTGACTAAAGAAGGTTGACAATTTAGCATCAAAGCAAGGATTACAATACTATAATGGATAACTGTTCCTTTCTGTATTTGCCATGTCAGTACTTCTCCTCTTTATTTTTCTAGCAATGCAATCAACCTTTTATTTTATCAAAACATCCCTCTTCTACTTTTAATTCCTAATTCAGTTGGGGATGGCCCTTTCCCCAGCTTCAGGGGTGAGCATGTAACTCAGGCCAATCAGAGTGTTCTATTCTCTTTTTCATAGTTATTGTCATCGGCAGAGGCATAAATGATTGAGGCAAATAAGATTCATTTTGAAAGTCATTTGTTGGAACTATTGGAAAAAGTTGGGGTTATTGAAATCTTGTATTAAGCCTGGAGCTGTTGGCACCTATCTTTCCACCATGACAGCAAAGCCTGCCAGAGAATGAAAGCTGTAGAAAAAAAGCATTCCTCCCACATGGTAAGAACCATGGTCATTCTGGTGACCAAATTAGAGCCTTGGATCTAGCTGTGCCTGAAATCAGTATATGAGTTTTCATTTTTGTCACCTACTTATGTGAATCTGTATGTATTAAGTCATTCTGAGGTTCGGTTATTTGGAATAAAAGAAGTACGGACTAACACGAACATTTTGGGTAACCTCCAAATTCAAATTAAGCTGCAAAGTTGTTATTAACTACGAATACTTGTTGATGAAGCATGAATTAGTCAAAATATGAATAGCAACAGAGGAAAATTATTTCATACTTAAAAAAAATCTTGTTTTAAATTAAATCATAACTAAGTATGGAAGGAGGGAAAGAAAAACTTGATACTTCAGATGATCAATATATTGTATAGGTTAATTATATGAGGGGCTTCTGCATTTATCCTTTGGGATGCCATAATTTCTAAACTGGCATGTTTTGATTATTTGCACATTTTGAAGTCAGAGAATCTAATCAACCTTTCTACTGGATTTGTATTTTTGTAGAAATGGTAGTCTATTCTAGGGCGGTCAGTGTTGCCTGGACTATTGTACTAAAGAATAAATGAGTACGAGTCTTGATTACCTTACAAATAAATCTGGTTAACAGTTATATTAATTAAAATGCCTGGTTCTGCGGCTATTCTGAACTATTTATACGTGATTTAATTCATATCAGCAGCTAATTTGTATTTAATGCAAACTAATGGGTTTTATGTAAATGGAGCATGTGGCAGTCTATTTAAAAAACAAATTATCTCTAGTTTCATTTCAGTTATTTTAATTAAATTTAGAGTGTGTGTGTAGTGGGGGGATACGGGGAAAAGGGATGTGTTATATACGAAGTGATGATTAAATCCAATTTAGGTCTACAGACTAAGAAACAAGTAATTCTCTCAACACATTGGCTCTTTCATAAAGTTTAAAGAAGAGGGTTAGTACATAGAAAAGCCTCTAAGATTCTAGATGGTGTGACTTTCTTAAGATCATGCTTTACAATATAAACCACAATCATTTAGTGCTTATGTAAATAAGTTTCTTTAGAGATTTTTAAATTTGGCTGGAAATTATGTTATGGCTTAAATGCCTAAAATATGTATATACATACATTTTTTCCTGTCTTTGATTTAGAAACTTTAAAACCATTCTATAAATTGTTTAACTAATGTTTACTTGACTTTCTGTCAATAGCTTAAACCTATGAAATCATATTTTAACTATAATAAAGCTTTTCCTAGTATATTGTTTATATCGTTCTTTTATTTTTTTTTCAAAGAGTATTTTTTTCTCTTATTTCCTTAATTTTAAAATAAGTTCTGGAGCTAAAAAAGATTTTGGCACATTCTTCATAGTTTCTGCTATTTAATTCTAGTTTAGAATTGTCTCTCAGCTTGTATAACTAGTTCACTTCAAAGTTGACTAACTTCTCATTCTTTTTCTTGCATTAAGAAACTATTTTTCTGTTTTTATTGCCAGCTAGATCATAAGTTTTTGAAGGACAAGTATTATTTTTTTCATTTCTATACAATGTGATTTTGTTGTATATAGTAGATATTCAATGAATGCTTCTTGAATATCTTTTCAAAAAAATTATTTAAACCACTGAATGACAAGTTTCTAAAATCTTCACTTTCAGCATAAACAAAACATATTTCTTCTCATGCGGTCGGTTACAGGATAAAAACTAAATTCAACGATCTAATCAATCTGTTTTTCCAGATCAAGTTTCCAATATTATCTTAAAAATTCACTAACCATTACCACTTAGAGGTTGTGCTACTGTCATGGTGACATAATGAAAGGTCACCTATTGGCCTTTCATATTGGAGTGGGGAAGTCCTCCGAGGGGAGGCGATATTAACATAGGCTTGAAGAAATTTTCTTGGGAAATATGGGGAAAAATGGGTTTTCGATGTAGAACAGCACAGGTCTTCCTCACATAATATGGTATAACATTAATCCCAAAGAATATTCTATGTACTGGTATTGAACCCTTTCCTTAAGAAAGTATATTAAATCATCATCCTTCTTAAAACTTTTTCCAATTTTACATTTATAGACTTGCAGCTATTTAAAAAATACTCTGAATTTCCTCTCTTAAACTATGTCAAATGTTAAAATAATATATATAATTGGTATATCTCCACAGTTATAAAATATTGTCACAAGCTTGTACAGGAAAAGACAACCAATTTTTAAACTTTATATTTCCTTGTCACCAGAGACAAAAACAGCAAATCCAACAATTGTTTGCGGATGTTAACCCTGGTAGGAATGATCAGGTGACAGCTTCTTCGGTTTCGCTGGTTGTCTAGGGAAGCATTGACTTTCCTACACAGCACATATAAGGACTTCTGGTTCAATTCAGCTGCTGCCAGTTTGGAGCCACACACACGATTCAGCTCCTCCGGAGAAACTTTAACAGATATAATTAGCCATATTTGAAATGAAAGAACATTCACTCAGTCACAATGATTGGAAATCCATTTTTTACAATGGAGTTAGACTCTAACCTTAGTTAATTAATTTCATCATATTTCACTTCGGGAACATCATAACTATTCAGATGGTATAGTAAATGGTTTGTTTCATACTGGGAGGTAACAGATGCACGAAAATAGGGTGGTCTTATTCATTCTTCAAAAACAGACTGAGAGCGGAAAGCTAATGTGGTATATAGGAGCTACCTCAATTCATGTAACCCCATTACATATGCAAAGTATGATTTAAACAAAGAATATCTCAAGGCATGTAATCTAAGGAAGAGGTGAGAAGAAGAGAAAATATATTTGCAAGAGCTCACTGCTATATTTTTTTTCTAAAGCAAAAAAGTAACTTACTAAGATAGTGTTATTTGTGCAGTTGCCAAATCCCTCTTTTAACACCCTCTCTTTCAGGCCCTGCTCCCTTCTCAACTTAGCTGCATTAGCCGGCTACATCGATTCCATTGGCAGGTGATTTATCAGGCTAGCATTTCATCTTCCCTACAAAGGCAAAATGTGCCCTGTTCCTGGGGCTATGAGGGGGAACAGACAAATATTCTTTTGATGCTACAAGGACACCAGACTGATAAAATTTGCTCCTGCATTGAACTTGACATGGAGGTGGAGTGCTTTAACTTTTAAAAGTCTATTCCATAACTCTCAGAATAACTGATGACTCTCGTTTATATTCAAGTTTTCAATGCAGATAAATCTCTTTTTCTTCTTTCATTCTAGGTCCAAAATTTTCACCTTCTATACACACACACCCTGTTATCGCAAACTGACAAAAATCTTTCTACCTGCCGAGTCAGTCAGTCCATCCAAAAATGTATTCATCTATTCATATGCAGTGGGATAGAAAAATATTGCCATTTAAACCAAAGTCACCTGCATTTGCTTTCACTACTAGAGAGTGGAATGATTTATAACCGAGAGAAGATTCTTTGTTTAGAAAAGTACTACAGCCTTTCTTCCCCTTACTTGAGTGGGAAAAATAAGAAGAAAAAAATGAGAGAAGAACCTGGAGTTTTCAAAGGCACTTGAGAAACTAAGGGAAGAAGTAGCAACAAGACCACTTCACAGGTGAGTGACTTGTGCAGTGGCACAAGGCCCTGCATTTAGGAGGGCTTCATTTTTGGTTTAATGTTCTGTTGTCACTGTCTTGAAATCCTTAAAAAAATTTGAACAAGAGACCTGCATTTTTATATTGCACTAGGAGGGCAAATTATGTAGCCAGTTGTGGATAGCAGCACTCATTTTCTTTAATTTAGTTTAAATCTTGAGTTAAATATAGTGAAGTATTGCCAATCAAACGTCTTCAGCCTATTTCCAGGTGTGAACCAATGCAGCAAATAATGTGTAAAGCCACTTAATAACAGTAATGACTCTCATATCCTATAGCCCTGTGTTTTCAGACACTAGGGATGCTTTATTCCATAGGCTTGAGGTTAATTTACGGAATTAGCATTTATTTAATTAGACTGAGAGTTCTATTTTTTTTCCCCCTTTTATGATGTGTCCTGTGGTTTTCCTAAGAAACTGATTTTCATAATGAAGGATGTTAGGGCATGGGCTAACTTAACACAGACTACCTTAAACCTCACTCTTATTTTTTAATTTAGTTTTTTAAAGTACGATGTTCCCTTGGGGTGAATATGAAGGAGACTTGGGTAGGCAAGGTTTTAGTAACCTTGTGGAAGGTAGCTGTTCCTATTCACCTCTCTGCCTTTTTGTCTGAGAAAGTGAGTCTTTAAATGTAACGTCGCAAATGCCAGATACTCCCTTTATGAGTTTCCCTTAAAGCTAGGAAATAACATTCATCAAATCCCGGCTAATGGGAACTGAGAAAAAAGGCTGTTGGAGGCTTTGAGGAAAAGTTTTCTTTGATGCTAAAGAGAGCAGGAACTCATTCACATTGCTTACCTATGGACATGATTTTATGAACACATGATTCATGGAGCTACAGCAGACATCTTGTGACAATGAGGGAAGAGCCATGAAAATGGAAGAGAGGAAAGATGGAAAGCGCATGAGACATGGATGGATGAAGCCATTTTGTTGCTGACTTGACCAATGCTAAAACACCTACCTCCAGAATTCTTGTAAATTTAAGACAGTGGTTCTCAAAGTGTGGCCCTTGGAGCAGAAATGTCAGTATTATTGAGAAATTTGGTAGAAAAGGGAATTCTTGGGTCCCACCTCATAGTACTGAATCAAAGACACTGGGGGTGAGGCCAAGAATTCTGTATTTTAACAAGTCCTTCTGATAATTTTGATACATACTAAAGTTTAAAAACTATTGCTTTATGTCAGCTATTCTATTCATTGTAAATCAAAGGATCTTAATTTGATTATAAAACATCTAGACATTTTAAAATTATAATTTGTAAGATTTTACTTTCTTTCGATGTTATATTTTGACAATACAAGGATTCCTACGATTAGAAATAACTGAACTCAGTATTTAATTAACAGAAATAGTTTATTTAAGAAATTCTGCCTCATGTTTATTGCAGCATTATTTACAATAGCCAAGATATAGAAGCAACCTAAATGTCCATCAATGGGTAAATGAAGATGTGGCATGCATACACACACACACACACACACACGCACACACACATACACACACACAATATGGAATACTAATCAGCCATAAAAAAGAACAGAATCTTGCCATTTCTGACAACATGGATGGACCTTGAGGGCATTATGCTAAGTGAAATAAGTCAGACAGAGAAAGACAAATACCATATGATCTCACGTATATGTGTAATCTAAAGCACAAATAAATAAAACAAAAATCCAAGCTCATAGATACAGAGAATAGACTGCTGGTTGCCGGGGGTGGGGATGGGGGTTGGAAGGTAGGCAAAATGAGTGAAGAGGGTCAAAAGATACAAACTTCTAGTTATAAAATAAATAAGTCATGGGGATATAATGTACAACATGGTGACTATAATTAATAATACCGTATGGCATATCTGAAAGTTGCTAGAGCATAAATCTTAAATGTTTCAATCACAAGAAAAAAAAAGAATTTTTTTCATAATTCTGCATGAGGACAGATGGTATCTAAACTTATTGTGGTGATCATTTTGCAGTGTATACAAATACCAAATCATTATGTTGTATAACTGAAACTAATATGATGTTATATGTCAGTTAAATGATACCTCAATAAAAAATGATTACTTTGCTCATAACAACCATCTGTGAGAATCATTGTCATCAGATATGAAGCTGATTTGATAGTATATTATTATTTGTCTCATTTTCTAAATTGTTAGTTACATCTTTGCTGTGATCTGGGACCATTTTTGATATCAATGGGGAAAATTGTGATAAATAGAAATATTACAAATTTTTGATTTGTAATATTTGTAATACGAACAATCTCTTTGTACGCCAATAAAATAATTATTGGATTTGAAAGCAATATTTCTTAATTAGACTTTAACATTAGTTTGTTACTTTTCAGTATCACTCCCATGTTCTTTGCTCAGGATATTTCCATACACAGCTGTCAGCTTACTCTGTTCAACCATAACTCGACCTGTGTCTTCTCTACTTCTCTAAAGTTTCTTCATTACTTCTTCTCTGCCTATAGAAGTCTTCTTCAAAGTAGAAACATGTGCACTCCAGATATTTTCAAGGTGATAAATTGAGGTGGAGGTAAAAATATTAAAACTATTTATAATTTTTTATCTACTATTAGGAAACAAATCATTACTAATAATGTAGCATATGGATCAACATTCGGGTATAAAGATGGTCCATTTTTCCATATATTATATACCGTGTACAATCTGAGAGCTATCTTGAAGTATAAAACTGACATATTAGGCAGTGGGGTCAGTAGAGCCTCCTTAAAAATTGTTTTTGTTTTGCTGTCAACATATTGTTATTAATGCAGTTCATTTGTGCAAGATTTAGTGAAGTTACCAATTATATTATCTAGTTTTAACTACATGAACTTTCACAAATTAAAAGTATTCAGATACTACCAAGAAGAAATTGCAAGTTGAAGGAAGTATAAATAATTTAAATATAGGTGAAAATAATGGTATCGGTACTTTTCATTTTGTTCATGGGTATTTTGTCAGCCTTGTAACCAGATAAAAACAAATATGTTCTAATATGACACAATGAGAAGTTTCCAAGTACTTCTCAGGACAATTAAGAAGATTATCCAGAATATAAATTTATATCGATAATTTTTAGTGATGACCCTCACTCAAAGTGGATATTTGCCTTTAGACATTTGCTAATGACAGTTATAGCCATATCTATAACTATCTATTGTTATGTACACTAAACAATGTGTTATTTTATTTTTTACTGATTTCTAAAGTTTTATTGTGCTACTGATTTTAGCTGATAGAAGAGATGTAGTCAAAAAAGTGTATAGGGTCTTGCCTCATAAAATGAGGTGAAAATTCTTTGCTTCTAATATTAGGATTTCTGGTATCTAAGCCCAACCTGCTTTTCAATTATAATTTTTCTTGACTCTTTCATCATGCTCTGTGTGCTTCTGCTACACTGAAGAAATGCTCGTTCTTCTCCATGCCTAGCTTTACACACTTTCTCAAACTAATCAGCAGGAGTCATTTCACCTTCTCTGAACTCTCATTATGAGTGTTGATACTTTATAGTCTTTTAAGTTCTTTGAGGGTAGAATTTATTATTTGATTCATTTTACATTCCCCATAATGCATAGGATATGGGTTCCAAGAAGATGTGTTAAAAGAAAGGCAGAAAGGAAATAAATATCAACTCTGTGAGCAAAAAATAAATAAATAAAAATAGTTTTTATCTGAAGGTTCAAGCTGATAGGGAGTCACCAACCTATTCAAATTAATTCATTTAATCATATCATTTTCAAAGTTTACTTCTTTTTACACTATATTTCATGACTAGAGCAAGCTTAAAATATCACCAGGCTGCTGTCTTTCTGTCATGTAGTGACATATGAAATATTACTTTATTCATAAGGCTATCCCCAGATGACAGAAACTACTGAACTACAGCAAATACAGAAACCTGAGAGGCAACAGTGTGTGGGGCATGGACATTTTATGCCATCAGACCCAGGTGACAGTCCCAGCTCCATTGCTTACTCAGTGCACACATGCAACTATTCTTCAAACTCTTTCTTTTCTAATGTTTTCATCTTTAAAATGGCTATATGAATTCAAATAAATGATACATATAAGGAACTTAACATAGTATCTGGACATAATAAATGTCCTACATACTAAAATGGGAAACTTTTATTTTCCTCTACTCACGAATCTTCTAACACCAAATGTGAGTTCATTTCCTACAACCACCAATTCTCCATCTCTTTCGCCACCAACTGGGTGTTCTATAATTCAGTTATGATACTAACTACTCAGAGTTAGCACAGACTTCACAATTTAAGGACTCACTACTAGACTGCCCCTGACTTTAGATGCTGGTCATAAATCCAAGGTTGTCATTTGTAGTTCTGATCAACTGGCTATAAATTAAAGGTTCCCAAACCTCCTTCTCAGGTTTGATAATTTGCTATAATGGCTTAAAGAACTCAAAGAAACATTTACTTGTGTGTTTACTGTTTTGTTATAAGGGATGTAATGAAAGATACAGGTGAACAGTCTGATAAAGAGGTACAGAGGGCAAAGTCCATGACGGTCTTGAGTGCAGAAGCATCTGTCTCTTTTGATTTGGGGTATATCACTGTCCCAAAATATGTAGTACTAACTCGAAAGCTCTCTGCACTCTGTAGCTTAGGAATTTTTAAAAAATTATTTTTATGGAGCTTCATCACATAAGCATGGTTAATCTCTAATCCCTCTTTCTTCCCTAGAGGATTGGGAGTGGGCTGAAAGTTCCAAGCTTCTAATCATGCTTGGCCTTTCTGGTTACTAGCCAAGCAAGTACTATTTCATTTTTCTGTCTCAGAAAAAAAGATGTTCCTATTACCCAGGAAATTTAAGGGATTTAGAAACTCTGAGAAAGATACTACTATCATCCCTACCACTCAGGGGTTTAGGAGCCTTGTTTTAGGAATCGGGGGTAGAGACAAAAATATATATCTTATTATGTCACGGCTATCTGTTATTATTAATCATTCTTCCCATTTTATGTATCCTTAAGGCCTAATTATGACAACTTGTATACATAATATATTTATTTTGATTTATGTTACTCAAGCTCTAAATTCTAAAGTTAATTAATTAGCATTGGTACAATTATCATATGTTTCATCCATAGCTTAATCATTTTATGCTTTGATTATTTTCTCAGACTCTTTAACATAAACATTTCTCATGATCAAAGTTATTAATTCTACAGCTTAAGTTCCTTTTAACATTCATTGAATTGACCATTTAACATTCTGGGAAGTGGAAAAAAAAGTTTATGTATTTGCAAATAATAGGGGTTATAGTAAAAAATAAATAAAAATAGGGAAATGGTATAGAATAAATTATTAAAGAAATTCCTCAGATCTGGAAGACACCTGTCCTCAGATGAAGTTTCCACTGAATATTAGTAAAATGAAGAAAACAAAAAACAAACTCACACCAAGGCATATCATTTTGTAATACACACACTAGGACTATAGAGGCATTTCTGAAGGATTGTGTGAGATGGGGAAACTGGTTCGTTACACATGATAGGAAATCAAAATATCATTCATCTGTCATGCTAACCCATATTCTAGAAGTCCTTGAAATAATGCCTCTAAATTCTAAGAAAAGGTGGTTTTCATCCTGTAATACTATAGTCAGTCTGTCAATCAGTAGGAAAGCAGAATAAACATAATCTCAAAAAATGTAAGGACTCAATAATTTGGCTCTCATGTATTCTGCCTTAGAAAAGTTCTATAGAATTTACTTTAGAAAAATAAATGATAGACCCACACATGCACGAAAAAACATGTTATCCTGGAAAATTCCACCCAATATAGGAAAACGAAGAATTGAAATTCCAAAGTGACTGCTGTGTTTCAGGCCCAGAAAGAAGTAATCCTTCATACAGGGAGCAGGTGGTTAGAGGGCTGGATGGAAGAATTTCAAGTTTTCTGAAGTATTTGGGTATTGTGGAAAACTATTACTAAGCCTTTGACAGCTTCGATATAACATTTGGACATATATCATCAATAGATACATAGAACACGAAGAAAATTTTAAAAAGCAGAAATGTATTCTATGGAAAAAAAGAATGTGTTGAGAAGGAAATAAACTGCTTGGTATAGCCATAAATAAACAATCATTATAAGAGTATAATTATATTAAAAATTGACTAATGGGTTAACCAAACTATAATATTACGATATTGAAATGCTGTGGGAGAGGAATTCAGGAATGGTGATGATGGTATAAGAGAATTTAAGCCTTAGCTATTAAAACACGAAGTCAATAGTTTTTGACAAAAATAGATAAAAACCTACGGATTTTGAGTTGTACTTAGAAAAATGATGACCAATAACAAAAGAAATAGCTAATAGAATTGAAATCCATGAGGGGGAAGAATTCTGGAATCGATAATTCTGAAATTGGCTTCTTTCTTTTCTCCTTCTTTTACCCCTACTCCCCAGTTATAAATACTTGCCTTCCTGAATCCTTCCTGAGTCAACTCTATACGCATGAGGACTCTGTGCATGAAGTCTCTGGTTTTGTTGAGGTCTTTGTTGAAAGAAACTTGGTATTGGGTTCTCTTCTCTTTGAGCTAGACAGTGACATGTACAGTAAGGTTTGAGACGAAGGATGAGGTCCTAAGGACAGCAGATCATAGGAAAAGATTTGCTAAAGCCAATTGTAGACCTAGAAGTTGGATGTTGAACTATGTTAGTGTACCAGGTATTTCATATACCCAGAAAACTGGTAGAATTGAGTCAGTGGGCTGAGCCTCCCCTTACTATGAAGCTATGAGCATATGGGGACACTGGAGAACAGATGATTTCTTATAGACTTGTGGCTTTGGGATTGGCAGTGCCTATAGGAATCCCATCATTAAGGATATTACAACAATGACATCTAAAGCCAACTGAGCTGACATTGAAAAGCAGCCATCTCTCTGAGAAACCTAGCAGAGCGAGAGCAGTCTGGTTGAAACACCTAGATACAAATCTAATGAAATAGAATACCTGAGGAAATATCTGGATACCTGAATTAACATAGCCACTTGAGAAAACTCAAATGCACCACGAGAAATGCTTTCTGGAACCTAAAAACATAATTAATGTTTTAAAAAAATTAGTATGAGTCAAATCGGAATATATAATTATTGCTGAGATTCAATGTCCTTGACAAGAGAGCTCTGGGGTATCTCACAGCAGAAACAAGTGGCACACACCACTTCTGTTTGCAGCTCATTTACTAGACCAGTGCCATGATTCTGCTGAACTGCAGGTGGAGGGAAGTGTAAATCCTGTCCTGTGCCTAGATAGTAGGGAGAAGGTCTCATGGGTGAACAATGAGAGTTGCCATCACCATCCGAGGTCAGAGAAAATATTCTAACTAAAATGCACATGAGCAGAGATCTCAAAAAGGAAATAGTAGTGAATAATGGATAGCGACATAAAGATATACATATCTATACAAATATAGAAATATGATTATTTCTGCCTGGGAATATGTAACGCAAGTGCTAAATAAAATCATTTAAAATAGAAGACATTCTCTGAGAGAAATTCTAACTACAAACTACCCTTATTAACCCTATCAGCGGGGGATGAGGAGAAAAGAAATACAGACTTATCTGCAAGATATTGTGGTTTTGGCTCCAGACCACCTCAGTAAAGCAAATATTGCAATCAAGCAAGTCGAACAAATTTTGTTTTCCTAGTGCATATGAAAGTTATGTTAATACTGTATTGTAGTGTGCAATAGCATTATATTTAAAAAACGTACATACCTTAATTGAAAAACCTTATTTTTAAAAAATAACCGTCATCTGAACTTTCAGCGAATTGTAATCTTTTTGCTGGTGGAGGGTCTTACCTCGATGTTGATGGTTGTTGACTGATCAGGAAGATAAATTCTGAAAGTTGGAGTGGCTGTGGTGATTTCTCAAAATAAGACAACAATGAAGTTTGGTGTGTTAATCAACTCTTCCTTTCACGATTGATTTCTTAGTATCATGCCAGGTTGTTTGATAGCATTTACCCACAGCAGAACTTCTTTCAGAATTGGAGTTAGTCCTTTCAAACTCTGCTGCTGCTTTATCAACTAAGTTTATGTAATAGTCTAAATCCTTTGTTGTCAGTGCAACCATCTTCATAGCATCTTCACTAGTAGAATGCATCTGAAGAAACCACTTTCTTTGCTCACTTACAAGAAGCAACTCCTCACTCGAATTTTGTTCAGGTTTTATCAAGAGATTACAGCAATTCGGTCACTCATGCTCCACTTCCAATTCTAGTTCTCTAGCTCTTTCCATCAACCACATCCGCAGTTACTTCCTTTACTAATGTCTTGAACCCCTAAAAGTCATCCATGAGGGTTGGAATCCACTTCTTCCAAACTCCTATTAATGTTAATTTTTTGTTTTGTTTTGTTTTTATTATGGTGACATTGGTTTCACCATTAAGTATAATGTTGGCTGAGGGTTTGTCATATATGGCCTTTTTATGTTAAGGTACTTTCCTTCTATACCAATTTTGTTAAGAGTTTTGATCATAAATGGATGCTGTATCTTGTCAAAGTTTTTTTCTGCATTTATTGATATGATCATATGATTCTCATTTTTTAATATGTTTATGTGGTGTATCACATTAATCAATTTGCATATATTGAATGATTGTGGTGTATAATCTTTTTAATATGTTGCTGTATTCGGTTCGCTAGTATCTTATTTAGGATTTTTGCATCTGTGTTCATGAGAGATATTTGTCTGTAGTTTTTTGTGTGTGTGTTATCTTTGTGTTTTGGTGTCAGAGTAATATTGACCTCATAAAAAGAGTTGGGAAGTGTTGCCTCCTCTTCGATTTTTTGGAAGAGTTTGAGGAGAATAGGTATTAAATCTTCTTTGAATGTTAGGTAGAATTCACTGGTGAAGCCATCTGGTCCTGGACTTTGACTTTTTGGTAGGTTTTTGATGAGTGTTTCAATTTCCATACTGCTGATCGGTCTATTCAGATTTTCTATTTCTTTTTGATTCAGTCTAGGAAGGTTGTAATTTTCTAAGTTTTGTTCCATTTCTTCTAGGTTATTAAATTTGGTGTTGTCTACTTTTCCATAGTATTCTTATATGATCCTTTGTATTTCTGTGGTGTCTGTCATAATTTCTCCTCTTTCTTTCCTGATTTTGTTTATTTGTGTCCTTTCTCTCTTTTTTTAGTGAGCCTAGCCACGGGTTTGTCAATTTTATTAACCTTCTCAAAGAACCAGGTCTTTGTTGCATTTATTTTTTTCTGTTTTTTGTTTTGTTTTGTTTTCAATTTCATTTAATTCTGTTCTAATTTTGATAATTTTTTTCCTTTCGGTGATTTTAGGCTTCATTTGTTCTTCCTTTTCTAGTTTTTTAAGATGAAACATTAGGTTATTTGGGCTCATCCTTGTTTTTGAAGATAGGCCTGTAATGACATGAACTTTCTTCTTATGACCACTTTTGCCATGTCCCAAAAGTTTTGATATGTTGTACTATCATTATCATTCATTTCTATGTTTCTCTTGATCTCTCTTTTTATTTCTTCTGTGACCCAGTCATTCTTCAGTAGCATGTTGTTTAATCTCCATGTATTTTTGGTCCTTCTTGCTTTCTTTTTATAGTTGATCTCCAGCTTCCAAGCATTATGATCAGAGAATATGGTTGGTATGATTTCAACCTTCTTATATTTGTTGAGGCTATTTCTGTGTCCTAGTATGTGGTCAATTCTTGAGAATGTTTCATGTACCCTAGAGAAGAATGTATGAGTAGGTGTTTTGGGATGAAAGGCTCTGTAAATGTCAATTATGTCCAGTTGGTCTAATGTATCATTTAAGGATGTTATTTCCTTATTGATTTTTCTGTTTGGATGATCTGTTCATATCCAACAACAAGGTATTTAGGTTCCCTACTATGGTAGTGTTTTAGTCTCTTTCTCCCTTAGTTCTGTTAGTAATTGCTTTATATATTTCTGGGTTCCCTGTTTGAGAACATAGATATTAATAAGCATTATGTCTTCTTGGTACATGATTCCTTTTATCATTATGAAGTGTCCCTCAGTATCTTTCTTTACCTTTTTTATTTTGAAGTCTATTTCATCCGATATTAGTACCGCTACTCCCACTTTTCTCTGAATGCCATTTGCTTGAAGTATCATTTTCTGCCCTTTCACTTTGAGCCTATATTTATCTTTGGAGCTGAGTTGTGTCTCCTGGTGGCAACATATGGTTGGGTTTTGTTTTTTGATCCATTCTACAACTCTGTGCCTTTTTATTGGTGAGTTCAGTCCATTTACAGTTAGGGTGATTATTGAAATATGAGGTCTTCTTATAGCCATTTTATCTTTTGCTTTCTGGTAGCTCGGTGTTTCTATTGCTTACTTGTCCTTGTTTTTGTTTTTTTGTGTGTTTGTTTATTTTTAATTTAGGTTGAGTTTTATGGTTTTCCCTCTGATCGTTCTTGTTTTATGTTATATATTTCAGTTCTGAATCTTTGGTGTGTGGTTACATTACGAATATGTAGAGGATACTTATATATATATAGCAGTCCGATTTCTTCTGCATGCTCCTTATATCCACTTTCCTTTGTGAATTTGGATCTTTGACTCCTCCCCTTTCCTGTAATCGTTGTCTCGTTTTGTCTATGCTGCATGTTCATTACTATCTTGTAATAGCAAATCTCTTATTGTTTAAGCTTATACTGCTTCGTTCTTAATAAGGGTTGCTCTCCTCTGCTTCTATTTGCCTGCTAGTCACCTTACTCATAGCTATGCTTTTTTTTTTTGTCATTTTTATTTAGGTGAACTGACCCCTTTCAGTATTTTCTGTAATGCAGGCCTCAGAATGGAGAATTCTCTCAACTTTCATATGTCTGGAAAAGTCTCTATTTCTCTTTAATATCTAAAGGAGAGTTTTGCTAGATACATTATTCTTGGCTGTTAGTTCTTTTCATTTAATAATTTAAATATTTGATTCCTCTTTTTTCTTTCTTGTAAGGTCTGATGATAATCTAATGGGTTTTCCTTTATAGGTTACTATCTTCTTTTCTCTGGCTGCCCTGAGAATTCTTTCTTTGTCATTGATTTTTGATAATTTTAATATAATGTGTCTTGGAGAAGGCCTTTTTGGGTTGAGGTAATTGGGTATTCTGTTGACTTCTTGAATTCCAAGCTCCAGCTTCTTCTTTAGATATGGGAAATTCTTGTCAACTATTTGTCTGAAAATGCTTTCTAATCTCTACTCCTTTTCCTCCCCTTTTAGAATGCCCATTATTCTCATGTTTCCTCTTATGATGGTATCAGCTAGTTCTTGTTTCTCTTTCATTATTTTTCATTCTTCGGTTTCTCTCTTCTTCCTTCTGATTATTTCTAGATTTCTGTCTTCGATATCACTGATCCTTTCCTCCATTTGGTCGGCTCTATTTCCCAAGCTTGCTATTTCATTTTTCATTGTGTTTCATTCTCTTTCAGTGTGTTCTTCATCTCCAGAAGTTTTATTTGGTTCTTTTTAAGAGTTTCGGTCTCTTTGCTAAAAAACTCATTCTGCTGATCTATTTTTTAAAAAATTCCTGGTGTGCATCCCAGGCCTGGCTGGTTCCAGGTCTGGGTAAGATCCAAGCTTGTAGCTAGGAATAGGACCCCGGATTTAGAATGTTACATTAGTGTAGTAGGGAGCCCGAGCCTAAAATATGTAAATCTACTTCAGCTTATTGTACCATGCATATGTGGCCGAATACCACTATTGTACTGTGATATGTGTGGAGCCCATGCAGTCCCCTAGGGAGCAGAAGAGCAGAAGCAGAAGTGCGTTTCCTGCAATAGAACTGCACTCCCTACAATAGAAGTGTGCTGCCCACAATAAAGTTGGTGCCTGCCATTTCATTCTCATGTTGGCGCTTCTTGCATTCTTCCAACTGGGTGTCTCACCTTTAAATCTTCTATTCTTGGTCAGCTCGGTGCTTACAACTGAAATGTTGATATGAATTATTTTGGATCTCACTGAGTTTTTTTCAGAAGTACCATCCGGAATTATCTGTCATTTAAGTACATATTTCTGTCTTTAAGTTTATTTTTTGGGGATTTTTCTTTCTGAGCTGCCATGTCACCTTGGCTGTTCACGGTGTTTAATGGACTATTTCTCCAACTGGGCATTAATGAAAGTGTATTCTTCTTCCCCCTCACCCCCCAGAAAGATTTATTATATAAAGATCTCTCTTTAATCTGTTGCTAAGATGGTGTTTTTCTTTTGGTTTTCAGTAGGTGGTATCTAAACCTCTTGAGTCCCTTCTTTATTTAAAGTCTTAATAATGTCTTTTTTTTAAAACTAAGTATTTAATCACGTTCACTATCTTCAGTTTCATTCCCTGTTAGTGTTAGCGACAGTTTCAATAGCGTTTGCTCAGATTTCCTTGGGGCTCTGTGGTGTTCAATCTTGGAGGATATGGGGTAAGGGGCCCTCTGTGTTGGGGGATGAGGGCTGTGGCTCAGCCTCGTGTTTTGCAATGGCAGCTAGTAATAATCAACTGTTGCTTCTTTGTCATCTCCTCTTCTCTGCTGTTTCCACTTCCTTGCTTTCTGCCCTGATCTCTGAGCACTGCCGCTGCGTGGAGCTCACACTCTTCCAGGCAGGGCTGTTCAGGGAGCCCCCTGCACCTTCACCTCTCCCCCTCCTCTTGCAAGGAGCTCCAGCTGCGAGAGGCAGCTTCTTTGTTTCTCCCAGTCCATCGCCCGACACCTGGGGTTCTGGCCTGTGGTAGCTCTTATGTACAGATCTCACACTCAGAAGTGCAGATTAGGTGTTTTTGTTGAGTTTCAGATGTTCGGCTTATTGTTGTTTCTAGGGGAGAGATCTGGAGACATCTCTCACTCTGCCACGTTTCTGACATCACTTAATGTTGATATTTTGACTTCCCATGAATCATGAATGTTCTTAATGGCATCTAGAATGGCGAGTCCTTTCCAGAAGGTTTTCACTTTATTTTGCTGAGATCCATCAGAGGAATCACTGTCTATGGCAGCTACAGCCTTATAAAATATATTTCTTAAATAATAAGACTTGAAAGTCAAAATTACTCTTTGATCCATGGGTTGCAAGATAGATGTGTTAGCAGGTGCGAAAACAACATTAATCTCATATATCTTCATCAGAGCTCTTAGGTGACTAGGTGCATTATCAATGAGTGGTAATATTTTAAAAGAAAACTTTTTTTCTCTGAGCAGTAGGTCTCAACAGTAGACTTAAACTATTTGGTAAACCATGCTGTAAACATATGTGCCATCATTCAGGCTTTGTTGTTCCATTTATAGACAACAGGCAGAGTAGATTTAGTATAACTCTTAAGGGCTCTTGGATTTTCAGAAGGTAAATGAGCGTTGCCTTAAAATTAAAGTAACCAGCTGTATTAGTCTCTAACAAGAATGTCAGCCTGTCCTTTGTTAGTCTCTAACAAGAATGTCAGCCTGAACTTTGAAATTAGGCTCGACTTTTCTCTAGCTCTGAGTGTTCTAGATGGCATCTTCTTCTATTATAAAGTTATTTTTTTCTGCATTGAAAATCTGATGTTTAGTACAGCTACTTTCATTAATTATCTTAGCTAGATCTTCTGGATAACTTGCTGCAGCTTCTAAATCAGCACTTGCTGCTTCACCTTGCAATTTTGATGTTACAGAGATGGCAGAATGGATGAGAGAGCCTTGCAATGGATCAGACTTTGGCTTAAGGGAATGTTGTGGCTGATTTGATTTTCTACCCAGGCCACTAAAACTTTCTCCATGTTAATAATAAGGCAGTTTCACTTTATTATCATTTGTGTGTTCACTGGAGCAACACTTTTAATTTCCTTAGAGAACTTTTTCTTTGCATTCACAACTTGGCTAGCAGTTTGGCACAGGAAGCCAGCTTTCAGCCTATCTTGGTTTTCAACATGCCTTCCCCATTAAGCATAATCATTTCTAGCTTTCAATATAAACTGAGAGACGTGAGACTCTTTCATTTGAACACTTAGGGGCCATTGTAAGAGTCTTATTTGGCCTAATTTCCATATGTTTACATTTCAGGGAATAGGGAAGCTTGAGGAGAAGAAAGGAGATGTGAATGGCCAATTGGTGGAATGAGTAGTCAGAGCACACACACATTTATTGATTAAATTCATTATCTTATATAGGTGTGGTTTGTAGCACCCAAAACAATTATAATAGTGATATCAAAGATCACTCACAACAGGTCATTATAATAAATATAATAATAATAATAAAAAAGTTTGAAATATTGCATAAATTTTCAAAATGTGACAGAGGCACAAAGTGAACAAATGCTTTTGGAAAAATAGCACCAATAGACTCGCTAGACAAAGGTTTGCCACAAACCTTCAATTTTTAAAAAGAGCAATATCTTTAAAGCTCAGCAAAATATATCTTTAAAGCAAAGCAAAATATGAATATACATGCCTGTAAAATTATACTAAAAGTCTCACTTATCATAGGGAGGAAGAAGAATGGAAAAAAAAAAAAAAGAGGAAAGACCCTAATTTAATGGTTTTATTTTATTGGAGGAAGGAGTAAAACAAAAGAAGGTGGAATTAGAATCATGGTGTCACTGTTGGGGCTGATCAGAGTTCAATGTCGCCCCAATGGCAGTGGGGAGGGAGATGGATATCGATGGTGCAGAAGTGTAGTTAGCATTTTTCCCTCAGTTGTTCCTCAAGTGATGCAGTGAAGAATCACAAGTCATTGAGATTTAGGAAAGATTTATTAAAAGTATATTTTAGAAAGACAAAGGATGCCGCAAGGAAGCACGTAGTTCCAGTGCTGTAATCAACACAAAAAGGCCACAAAAAAAAGAAGGCTCAGAAGTGGAAATGTCTGCTTTATATTTGGGCTGTGATGGGTGGTTCCAAAGGCATTCTTAGGTGATTGGCAAGTGAGGTCATTTTGATTGACACCTGGTTGCTATATAATTCTTTGCCTAGTACGCTGTGCTTACCCAGAATACAGTCTGTTATAATTAGATTCATGAACTTCCAGGCATAAATAGTATTATAATGACCTTCTGCCCAGGCATCTGTAGCCGGATTAGGCCATCTAAGACAATGATTCTCCTGTCCTTTGTCTCTGGGGATGCAGAAAGGGTTCTCTAACTACCAATAGGGTGTTCTTTGGGCTGTCTCTGGGCTGGGCCCTTATTCTTTTGTTCCCCCTATCACTCATGTCAGACTAGCTACTTAACAATGGTAAGAGAGACAATGGGTTTTAGTGAGAAAATATTAGGTAATAATAATAGAATAAACAATAATAGATTCATATTTGTGTGTTTAAGAAAGTAATAAGAGGAATCATAGCCACAGAATAGAGACATACAAATCTTCAAGCTAATTGAGAGAAACCTAGAATGAAAATTAATAAAATAGCTAGCAAAAAGTAAGCTAAGGAGAAAAGTAAAATATACAATAATTTATAAACAGGGTAATATAGAATGAATAAAATTAAAGATACATTAATTATACTAAATGTAAAAAGATTAAAACTATCTATTAAAAAATGGACACATTAGAATAGAAAGCAAACCCTAACACATGCTGTTTTCAAGGAATAAACTTAATAATAATAAATAACAATAATAATGAGAAGAAGGGGAAAATAAGAAAATAGACAAAGAAATTCCTGGTATCTAAAACCCAAAGAGAATAAAAATGATAGTTATTTTCCAATAAGGAGAGGTTGGCAATTAAAAGCACTAAAGAGGATTAAAAGAGACAATACACACATTATAAAATACAAATGAAGAAGGAGATATAATGTAAATATATATGAAGCAAACAGTGTATCAACTAAAGAAAACAAATAGCATTAGATTGCAAGAAAAAAATTCAAAAAATGCAAAACATTTGAAGATTTTGTTAGCTTCATCTCAGCATCACACAGAAGTAATAGGGAAGATTTGAAAGTGGCTGCTATCCTTAGAATGAGGGTTTGTGAGAGGACAGCAGGGAACCTCGATTATGTAGATACTAACCATCAAGTACCATTTCATTTTTTCAAATTGTAATCATATACTTGATAAAACTAAATATTAACCTGAATCCATGTCTGTGAAATAATTATTTCTCAGAATAAAGGAAGAAAAATATAAGAGGTTATTGCTTATGGAGAGTGAGTACTAAGATCCATGCCATTTTCTGTTTGCCTTTGAGTAGATTAACTTGTTAACTTTTTCCTCATTCATACTTAATTGCAAATAAATATATAGACTTTATAAAAGAAAATAATTAAAATTATGGACATTACATATAAGTTTGTATTGTTTATTTTAGATAAGAATAATAGTTAAATGATATTAAATTCTATGACAAACCATTAAGCAATTGTCTTTAAAGAGAATCTCATTTCGAGAGATAAGCGTTTTTTCTCTTGGTAAAGTAATATAGAATTTCTTTTATTTTAAGGCTGTCTTTTATGTTTGATTTAAATTTTCATTTCTGTGGGTAGCTTCTTAAAATCTCTGTAGGCATTAATAAAATTCTGAATGTTTCTCTGTACTGCATGCTATTTTGTTAATGCTACTTTTTAAGCAACTAACATTTTCCAAGAAGTAAACCAAATTGCTACAAAATGGATGAATTGAGAGAAGACCTAGACATTTTTTTGATCTTCTTGCCAGGACCATTTTAATTAAAAGCTTTCACATCTTTCTTTTCATGAGATATTTGGATAAATTCATGGAAATTTAATTTGATTCTTATTTCCCTTTATGACATTCTTCTTCAAAATTCTTCTGTTTTACATAATCATTTTAAAAAATGTAATTTTATCAATTCAAAACTGATTTGATGAGGATGTTACTTGGAATTATGTTAAATTGGAGAAAATTACCATATTCATAAAACTCATTATTCCCATGGAGAACTTTCTTTATCTCTTATTTTGTCAAATCTGGTTTTATATTTCTTAGCAAAATTTTTTACTTTTCTCTGTGCATTACATATTTTTGTTTTTCTAATTTCTGTTTTTAAGTTACCTTCTTAATTTTATTTTGTAAATTGGTATTGCTACTTTATTAGACTTATTTTGGATTTGTCATATTAGTCTTTCTGTCCATTACCTTAATAACTTGCTTTTTAAATCTAATTATATTTTAATATATTTTCTTAAGTTTTCTAGATAGACCCATTAATATTAAACATAATAAAATTTTGATTTCACAAAATTTGCATCTATTGTTTCTGTTTCCTATTACATTGGATAGAATGAAGTTAAATAATAACTTGCACAGCAAGCATCCATATTATAAAGCTTAAAAAAGATAATATTGGAAAAGTCTCTAATGCTTGCCAATTAATATGCATTTGTTGGTTCAATTAAGGCAGATGTTCTATAAGATATTTAGGGGAATACTCGTCTGTTGTTATTTCACTAAGACTCAGGATGTTAGTCAAGTTTTATGAAATATCTCTTGGGCATCTTTTGAGATGATCAAACAGTTTTCCATCTAGAGTCTATTTGTGTTATGATTTAAACAAAAATATATTTGCATTTTTGGGAAAAACTCTATTTGGCTCTTGTGAATTAATTTTCAATAAATTATTGAATTCAATTCACGATATTTTATTTGGCATTATTTCATATGATTTATGTTTTATTGCATAATTTTTCTTTTTGCTACCTATGTCTATTCTTTTAATATTGGGGGAATACATAACATTTAATTGAACTATACATTATGAAAGAGATTAAAAAGAGTGAGAATTATTCAATGTTTAATATTTGTGTGAATTCATCAGTAAAGTTGTATGAATTATTTTAGATAATTATTTTTAGGTTTTTTAGTTCTATTGTCATTGGTATGATTTAATTTTCTAATTCTTGGAATGATTAGGCTAATTCTAATTTTTTCAAAAAATTCATTAGATTCAGATATAGAATATAACATAAGTATGGACACTAACATTTCATAACTTTAAAAATCTCCAATTCTCATTTCTTATTTTAATATGTTCTTTTAAAAAGGTGTTAAAGTTATCATATTTATAAATAGTATGTAAATATATACATTTATTATATCACTAATTAGTAACTTAAATATATTAAGTTGGTTAAATAATTTTATAGTTTTATTTTCTTCATTTATGTTATTAAGTTCATTTAATTTTTGTTATTAACTTCTGGACTTTCTGCATCATGGTATAAAAATGTGGTTCCATGTTTTGTATTGTTTGGATCCACTGTGTTTTTGATGTCATCAATAATCATAAATTAAAAAAAAGTTTAATATAACTGAAAAATTTGTGTATTCTCTATTTATAAGATGGATATGTACATGCATTATCAATTAAACTTCACTATCTATATTACTTTATTTGTTTTTTATATGTTTATCTATATATTTAATTTTTATTTGGCTGATTATGTGGATTTAAAACCACTATAAATGTTATTTTTTCTTAAATAATATCTCTTTTAAGTAACATTATTCAAACCACCTACTTCTAAGAAAACATAGTTATTCTCATATGTCTACTGAGAATGTAGTGTAAAGCAATAAATGTTGGAAAATACAGAAAAGTCAAAAGTTGTAATTAATGCCATGAATATTAAAATATAAATGAGATAAATTTAATTGGTATAAATATCCAGAAAAGACAGTATTTAAAAAATTACAAGATAAAAATGCATTTAAAGTAGAAAATTGCAAAATTAATATATTGTATTCTGCCCTAAAAAACAATTTTTATTTGGGAATAATTAAAATCGTATGTATATTTTGGAATTTATTAAAATCAAAATTCCAAATTAAAATATAAAAGTCAAATAAATATTTGTCTTATTTTCTACATATATTTTCACAATTAAAATTTTCTGCTCAAAAATTATTTAAAATATTTCACAAGAATTTATTTTTTCTGATTCAGAAAATTATTACCAATTCCAAGAATTATCAATTTCAACAATTCCAGAGTATATTTAAAGAGAGAATAACATTTTAAAATGTGACAATAATACTGATAATAGAAATATGCCTAATCTTTAGAATCTTAAAGTAATGAGATGGTGTTGGGGAAAATGGATAGTAATGTGCAAAAGAACAAAACTGGACCACACTATCTTACACCATATAAAAATATTAACTGAAAATGGACTAAAGACTTGAATGTAAGACCTGAAACCATAAAACTCCTACAAGAAAGTATAGGAGATAAGTTCCTAGACATAGGTCTTGGGAATAATTTTTAAAATAGACATCATAAGTAAAAGCAACCATAAGAAAAATAAACAAGTGGGACTACAACAAACTAAAAAGCTTCCTACAGCAAAGGAAGCCATCAACAAAATTAAAAGGCAAACTACTGAATGGGAGAAAATATTTGCAAATCATATATCTGATAAGGGGTTAGTATTCAAAATACATGAAAAACTTATTCAACACAATAGCAAAAAAAAATTTCAATTAAAACATGGGCAGAAGATTTGAATAGATATTTTTCTGAAAAATTCATACAGGTGGCCAACAGATACATGAAAGGATGTTCAACATGATTAATCATTGAGGAAATGCAAATTAAAACCACAATGAGATGTTATCTCATACTTGTTAGAATGGCTACTATCAATAAGAAATAACAAGTATTGGAGAGGATGCAGAAAAAAAGGAATGCCTGTACACTTTTGGTAGGAATATTAATTGTGCAGCCATTATGGAAAAAAATTACAAATAGAACTACCATTTGATCTAGCAATTCCACTCTGGATATCATTTATCCAAAGAGAACAAAAATGCTTATTTAAAAAGATATGTTCACCCTCATGTCCATTGCACCTCTATTTACAATAGCCAAAATATAGAAACAATCTAAGTGTCCATCAATGGATAAATGGATAAAGAAGTTATGATACACACACATGCACATACAAAAAAATAATATTAATTAGCCATACACACGCAAAAAGAATGAAATCTTGTCATTTTCCACAACACGAGAGGAATTTAAGGACATGATGCTAAGTGAATTAAGTTAGACAAAGACAAATACTGTATGATCTTTCTTATATATGGAATCTAAAAACCAAAATGAAATGAAATGAAAGAAACCAAACTCATAGATATAAGAACAAATTGGGGCTTGCCAGAGGTGGGGTGTGGGGTGGTGAGAAAAATAAGTAAAAGTCAAAAAGAAAATAAAAAGAAAAAAAATTAAAAATATGAATTTCTCCTTGGATAAATTGCCAAACCCTTACTTTATGCTTTGAGACTCTCCCTAAAATATTTATGTGGGAGAGTAAACCAATTTTCATAGCTTAGTTAATATTATGTTTAGAGGAAAGAAGTTTATCTATGAACTTAGTGGAACAAATTTTCCAATGGCTAGGAAATAATTAAAAATTACTGTATATTCTAGAATTCTCTTTTAATTGCCATTTATTTCATTAAAGTAATATTTTAGTTAATGCCTTATTAGATTATAGTTATACAATTCTAAATATATATATGTTGAAGGCGCAACTTCATCCATCTTGGAAGAAGAAAAAGACATGTTGATATAGTGACTACATAATGAGAATTCATTTTCACTACGAGCACCTGAAACACTGGAGAGTACTGAGCCTCTTAACAGCTCTTGTGCCAACTTCATAACCTCTTGCCCTTAACCTCTATTTCAGCTATGCTGCACTGGTTTTGTGCAGTCTTCGAGAGCTTTGCATAGGTTAACCTGACTGTACCTTGCCTTATTTGTATCCCCTGTACCTTACAATTCCTGCCCTAGGGCTTTTCTGAAGACACAGTATATATACAAGAACCAACTGGAAAGCCTGCATGAATTGCTTGATTCTCATGAATGCATTACTTGGAAATGTGTGTTAACACTCCATAGGGAAACACTTCATCACTGAGAGATAGGAGCCAATAGATAGATAAATGCTTCTTTCATTTGTCCCTTGGGTGGATAGTTCTGAGGTTCTTTTATGTTATAAAAATTATATTTATTTTATAGGGCACCCCAGAAAGTTTTGGTGACAAGTGCTGAGCCACCTTTAGCTGTAGCCAATGTCATATAACCATCTTATATTGTTTTTTTGCTCCTTTCCTCACTCCAATTTTCTGGCATTCCAAAATAAACCACCTGATACGTGTGTGTGTGTGTGTGTGTGTGTATGTGTGTGTGTGTGTGAGAGAGAGAGAGAGAGACAGACAGACAGACAGACAGACACAGAGACAGAGAGACAGAGGGAATAATGCTAAAAATAGAGATATGCCTAATATTTAGTATCTTAGAGTAATGCTATGACAGCCAGAGCTCTATCTCTGAACTAAACGATCTTTTTCTTTATCATATTTCTATATCTTACTTGAAATTTCCTTTTGGTCTCAGTGAATGATGTTAAAAATTTTTGTTGGAAGATTGATTTAGTTGTGCCACAAAGTAAAAGCCTGCTTATTTGGTTACAATTTGATACTGACCAAGTATTCTGAAAAGTAATTCTCATGTCTGCCAACTAAATTCTATCATACATCAAATTAGATGTTAGGACTATTTCTTGCCATCTGTATTCTGTAAACTCTTGAATGACAATTTATTATGATTATAGAGAATATATTTTTAGATGGGGAATCTACTTCACTTAATCTGTGATAGATTTGCAATATGTTTATAAAGAGTTTTAGAGTTTAAAAAAATTATGTGTGGTTGTCACTTCTTCCTGGGCACACAAAAAACTGCATTTTCTAACACCTTGCAGTTAGGTAAGACCATGTAATTAGTTCTGACCAATAAAGTGTGTGTTAAAATGATGTGCACCACTAAATTAAATTAAAAGCCTGTGAGTAATTAGCTAGCGAGTGTCTTCCTGTCTTTGCCTGTGGTGGTCGTGGATGTCATAAGTGGAGAGATCACAATCACAGGATTAAAGCATCCTGGATGCCTGAGTCACTGAATAGTGGACAGACGCACTGGGAAGTGGATTGGACCCTGATGGACTTTACACGTATGAGGAATAAACATTTGTTACCTTAATCTACTGAGATTTTGGAGTATCTGTTACTGTGGCATAGTCCTTTCTGGCAAACACATCAAGAAATCTGCTAACTTGCGGATTTATTTACCAGTAGGAAGTTTATACTTATAGTTCATACTTGTAACTATTTACATACTATTTTCATTGAGCCTGCTTTATAAAAAAAGTACTTCTCAATACACAATACACGGTAATTGAATATTATTTCTTCATATACATCATTATCTTTATTTAAAATATGTTTTATACTAATGTTTCTATTCACTTCACTGCTATCAAATATTTAAGTGCATGATGGCAATTATATTTGACCCAGAAATGCTGCACTCATCCATTTTGTTTGTAACACTTGTCTTAGGACATGATTGATTATGTGAAATGTGCTCCACCCGTTAAATTTTGTTGTTATATTTTGTACTTGTCACATAGAATGCTTAACATGAAATATTTATGTCTCCCAGGAGCCTTAAATATGCACCTCAGCATTTGAAGTAGACAATGGTGGTAGTAAATATTTATTAATTATAAAGCATGACACCAAAATTTATGAGATAGACTACATGCATATGGAATTTCCATACTGAATGCCAATGTACACAATGATGTGTAATGGATAATAAGGCTGACATCTATGAAAATGACTGTGAACTCTTTTGAGGAAAAAAGATCTATAAAAATATTGAAAGTTATTACTGAACCTTTATTTTATGTTTTGTTTCTGTTTTTCAAAATTTGGGAGAATAGAGAAACAAAGACCTTCTCTCCATTGTGTTCTCTCTCCTTGTGCCTCTGAAATTCTTCACTCATAGATTTAACAACTATTTCTTTACTATCTACTCTGTGCCAAGTATTGCTCTCCAGGTGATAAGGCAGAACATTTAAAAAACATAATTTTCCTACTCTTGTGAACTTATACTCCACTAGAAATAATCAATAAGACAAATATATGTGATGATTTCATAGAGGAATAACTGCTATGAAGTTGATGTGACATAGGGAGTGATCAAAGAAGATCTCCTAGAGGAGGTGATTTTTTTTCAATTGTTTTTCTTTTTAGTTTTATTGAGAAACAATTGACATATATCATTGTGTAAATTTAAGGTGATATTTGAACTGAGATCTGAATGATGAAATCGAATCCCTGTAAAAATCAGACTACTAAAAATTTATTTTGGAGTACATGAAGATCTAAATGAAACTAATAACTATCAGCTAACACTTTCTGATTTAAATCATATATGGAGGAATTACCCTATACAATTATCTTTTCCTTTGGGATTAAGGGATTTAAAATGTTCTCCAGCAGCTATTCTTGGTAATAATTTCTAATTTTAGATGCAGGAATCATCAAGTGTATGGATCAGACCCATTTCATTTTGCGTAGTCCTCTCCATCTTCCAATGAATATATTAGTGTAAGTGTCAAGCTTGACATCTATATCTTATTCAATTTTTTTCTGCTAAAGTTGTCATATTTCTTACTCACTATTTTTCTTAATCATCCAGAGTACTGCAACGCCTTCCAAATGCCCACCCACACCCACTAGATCCATTTTTCACACTGTAAACTAAATTAAATCCTTTAAAATGTCGATCGTTTTACCATCCTAACTCTCCATACACACATATCTGAGATTCTCTATTAGCTTCTTTTTGCTCTTAGAATGAAAACACTGGATCTTAATAGGCTCTAGGGCCCTACACAATTCTGTCTTTCTTGGTTCCTCCACTCTAGAACACGGAAATTGGTTAACTTTTTGCATGTATCATGTTCCGTTCTGCCACCAGTGTTTGCATATGCTACTCCATTTGGCATGTTCTTAAAGCACTTCATATCCTAATAATTTCTTTACAGTGTGCAAATTCTGAATTATTTTATACATTACAAAATACACATAGAATATTATTGTTTAGACATTATTTATCAAATTAAATGTTTTGTCAAATTTGTTTTAGAATTTTTGAAAGTATTCAGTGTATTACAGAAACATTGCAAGTAACATGTGTAATTATTTAATGTCTTTCTTCTTAACCCCAACTCAACTATTTTTTGAATCTGGTGCATTTCTGTTAATGATTTTATACTTAAAGTACTCCTCTCTATATAATTATAAAATCTATTTGGATAAAATAAATTTGGATAGAAAGTTAGGGAGCAAAAAATTAGCAAATTAAATGAATCTATTTGGTTCTGGAATTTGAAATAGCAAGTAGTAAAAATTTAGACAGATTGATACAAAAATTCACTTGAATTCATCAGTTTCTGTGCTTGAATAGTAAGAGCTTTGATAGTGAGGGGCCTATCAATATGTGAGTGTATATGATTTTTTGCATTTTTCGTAATTCACATACATATATTCATTTTACATAATTTCTGTCACTTTAGCAACTGTTTTTTCATGAATTTATCTATATTGATCTAGTTTATTTACTTTAATGGCTATATATATTTGTGTGATTATGCCTTAATTTAATTATACATCCCTCATTATTTCCTTTTTTATATTATAAATCATAGTTTAATGAACATATTTCTATATGCCTAAGTATAAGAGATTTTCTAGGATATATGTTTATAAGGGCTTGAACACTGTCAATTTGGCAAGATATTGCCAAAATCCTCTCTAATGTAGATTGACCAATTCATCCTACACCAATAGCATATGGGAGCTCCCAAGTTTTTACTTGCTTCTCCAAACTTATTTATGTCAATCTACACTATATATTTTTATTTCCATTCCCCCGGTAACTAATGAGGTTGAATATTTCTCACACTTTATTGGCTGAGTGTGTGTGTGTGAACTGCCTATTCAACAATTTTGTCCAACGTTGTATTGGGTCATTTTTTTCTTATTAATGTATAGAAATGCTTTATATCTAGATATTAAAATATTGTCATTATATGTATTTAAATAGATTCTATTTGTCACCTGTCTTTTAACTTAGTTTATGATGTCTTTTAGTGAATAAAAATTTTTATTTTAATACAGTTGAATTTAGTAGTTTCTCTTACAGATTGCTTTTTCTACTTCTTGTCCAGAAATCTCTTCTCTCTTCTTATCCTGTTGCAAGAATGCTTACATATTATTCTAAAAATTTTAGTTTTCCATGTTTATTGTGCTTTCATGTTGTATTTATACCTAGAATATGTTTGTGAATTATATTAAATAAAGATATACTTTTATTTTTGTAATTACAAATAACCAAATACTTAAGCATCATCTATTAAATAGTCCATGCTTTGCCCTACTGATTTATATCAAATCTGTCCTATGTCATGAATACTATGCTTGATTCCATTTGTTTTTTATTTATTCTTGAATCAATACTCAACATATTAGAACTTGTATAAAAAAAGTTTTGGTATCTAGGAGAGGAAGTTTTCTTCTTACTCAATATTTCTTTTGCTATTCTTGGTCCTCCATTCTTCCATATGCATTTTTGTGTTAGGTTATCAAATTCAATGAAAACCTCTATTTGGCTTTTAATAAAAATCACATGGATTTAAAGATTAATTTGTGGAAAATTGACATAATTTTGATTTTGAGTTTTTAGTGCATGGGCATTTTTAAAGCTTTGTTTCATGTGTTTAAATCCACTGTTTATTTTCTTCCATATATTTCTTGCATATGTTTTTAAAAAATATATTCCTAGGTATATCATGGTTTTGACTACAATTATAGATAACATCTTTTAAAATGTATTTCCTAAATATTTGTTTCTCATATAAATAAATGTAATTGCTCTTTGTACACTACTTATTTTTCAGATCTTTACTCACATATGTTACTAGAACCCATCTGATTTCCTCCATATGTTTCCTAGTTCTGTGTACCTCTCTTTCATATATTTGTCACAGATGCTATAGCTGCCTTTGTTTTTACGATTAATTTATTAAATGTGATCTTTTCCACTAGACTTTATGTGGTAGGTTATAGATCGTGTCTGTTTTTCCTCATCTTTATATCTCCTATGCCAAAGAACAGTGCTTTGCACATAGCAGACATATAACTAGTATTTGAGTAAGTGACTATATGAATTAATGAATGAATGAGTTAGTAATATCATTTTTAAAAGCAAGTTATTAATTTTGCTTAGATATTCAGAATATAAGAGATTAAAGGAAGCTTATCCTCAGACATAACGATTCAGTTCACACTGTAGACAAATCAATTAAGGCTAGCAGCCTTTAAAAGACTGAAAATGATCACCATTCAAGACTTAAAATTATGTTTCCACTAGCTCCTGTCTGCTGATCATAACAACCCTCTTCAAATAAAACATGAAATAAAGAATTGCATAGAAGAGAAGTAAATGTTGCCCTTCATTTTAAGGGTCCTTTAATAGTAAAAAGTTGTAGAGTATTTATGTAAATCAGCATGAATAACAAATGAAATTGTTCTGATCAAGACTACTAAAAGGAAGGCTCAATGAATTAATTGTAAACTAAGTACAGCTTTTTACAATGCAACAATTCTTAACTGGGTTGCAGTTTGATGAACTATAAAGAAAACAGTTCAAATTTAATTTTATGCTGATATAATAACTAGAATTTTAACAACATTTCTTTCAATTTGGATTACAAAGAAAGAGGAACACATAAACTACTGTCGAGATAATATTTTGCTTTTTCAACTATAGGTTTTCCTAGTAGGAGGAGACTTTGAGCTTAGAAATGATCATTTTTCCTAACCAAATCTTCTGTTGAAAGCATGTAAAGGAAATCAAAACTTGTCCTCCAAACATGTCTCTTTGGCATTAGAATTCTTTTAGGCTGATTATTTTAAGAAACAGCAAATATAGGAAAAGCTCTGAAAGCCGATTAGAAGTTACCCTTTTTAAAAAAATGTTTACATTTATACAGGAAATCTCCATTGTAAGGGTGTCTCCTTCTCTGTACCAGGCAGAGGAGGATGACTAAAAGTGAAGAAGGCTTGGACTTAAATCTGCACAACAGCCATACTGTATTTACTGTGTTTTCCTGGTAGCAATCTCCACTCCAAATATCTTTTGTCTGTTGCTGGAGATGGTATTTAAGGTAGTGGCTTGGACCATTTCATAGAGATAATGTTTTCCTGGGTCTTTCTCATATATACAGTAGGTATACAGGTTTTTAAACTTTTTTTTTTTTTTTCTCTCCTATTAATCTGTCTTTTTATAACAGGGGGTCTCAGCCAAGAACTTAAAGGGTAAAAGGAAAATTATTTTTCATTTCCAACCCACATAAAACTCAATGTTTGGCATAGATTACACTGATGAGCACAGCTATGTACTCTGGGTCATAATATTTTGATGTCTAGCTTTTACACATTTCTTGAGAGTTTTGGAAAGGTCAAGGAATATAATTAAGGGAGAATTAACTCTCACTTTCCCATGTACCCCCAGATTCATATTTTAGAGATTATTTGTGAATGCTCAATGGCACCTTACAGAGAAACTCTTAACCAGTACTTTAGCCAGGATTAGGTACATAATTTGTGGGTCCCAATGCAAAATGAAAATGTTCCCTTGTCCAAAAATATTTGGAGTTTTGAGAGGTTGGCAACAGTATTTAACAAATACTGGGGCCCTTTTGAGGCCTGGAGGTCACTCATTTAAGAAATTGGGGCTTTTATATCTGCTCTTGCAATCCTGGGTATTGACCCAGTAGGGTTAACTTGTGTTTCCTCTCTTGTGAATGGATGCTGATGAAGTGGGTATAAAGAATGGATTAGCTTTTCGAAAAGGTTCCAGGTGAGCTCTAAAACAAGGACTTTGACCATCAACAACATGTTTGGTGTTTGGTGATCCTTGGGAACATGCCAGACCTTTCTGAATAGAGGCAATGGTGATTGACTGTTATTGGCATAATTTCTGTGACATGAATCATAATCACAAAATTAATTACAAATATATTTTATTTATAAAATTATGTTAATTATAAAATTCTCATTCTATCTTTATAAAATTTTTGGTGTGAAATAACTGAAAATCATGACATTGTCCAGATTAAGAAGACTCTAATTTGAAAAGGTACAATGCAGGTACTGTTGCAGTTGATCCTATCTTCTCTATGTACTGGTAGTGTCTTATTGCTTCAAGCTATGTTGTTTGTTTTTTTTTATTCTGATCCATATCACCATGCTACCTCCTACTTCAATATGAACTTCATTTTTTCTTTAGCTGTCCTCCCTCCAAAATGAAAGAAAGAAAGAAAGAAAGAAAGAAAAAGAAAGAAAGAAAGAAAGGAAGGAAGGAAGGAAGGAAGGA
>NW_006436298.1:32771485-32771870 GCF_000325575.1 Pteropus alecto | reverse complement strand
GAAGACCATTTAGAACTGGGCTCTAACCTGCTAAAGTATTTTATAAAGTACAGTGGCAAAAGCAGATGCTCAAAAATTGTTCCTGTTGCAGGGGAGGCGCTTTGAAAAGCGGAAGATAGAACTATGGTCATTTGGGTCTGACTTGGGATATAGCTAAATCTGAAAAGTTTAATACAGCGGGTAGAGTAGAGCAGAAGTTTCTAAGAAAAGGAGAGATGACTTGACGTGAGAAAGAAGGCTACATCATGAATCACAAGTGATAAGTTTGTTCCTGGTGAGATTCTTTTTCTTAGCAAGGTGCATGTGGAGCAGAGTTCATGTCTGAAAAGAGGTAATGACAAGAACAAGGCAGGGCCAGACCATGTCTAGGGGGTTTGGTCTGTGG